>NW_013673865.1:3024-5850 GCF_000517525.1 Limulus polyphemus
ATTATCCTGCCACTTTTTTAATTCCTTTTTTTTATCCTACCACTGCTCTTCAATTCCTGTTATTTTATTATCCTACCACTGCTCTGCTCTTCAATTCCTGTTATTTTATTATCCTACCACTGCTCTTCAATTCCTGTCTATTTTATTATCCTACCACTGCTGTTCAATTCCTGTTATTTTATTATCCTACTACTGCTCTTCAATTCCTGTTATTTTATTATCTTGCCACTGCTCTTCAATTCCTGTTATTTTATTATCCATCTGGTTGGACTGTTAGGGCAATCTAAGTCCATGGTTATGTGTCTTCTGCATAGCATATGGTTGGACTGTTAGGGCAATCTAAGTCCATGGTTATGTGTCTTCTGCACAGCATCTGGTTGGACTGTTAGGGCAATCTAAGTCCATGGTTATGTGTCTTCTGCACAGCATCTGGTTGGACTGTTAGGGCAAGTTACGTCCATGGTTATGAGTCTTCTGCACAGCATCTGCTTGGACTGTTAGGGCAAGTTAAGTCCATGGTTATGAGTCTTCTGCACAGCATCTGCTTGGACTGTTAGGGCAAGTTACGTCCATGGTTATGAGTCTTCTGCACAGCATCTGGTTGGACTGTTAGGGCAAGCTAAGTCCATGTTTATGAGCTTTGACGAGAATGTTCATTCTTGAGTCAGATCAGTGTTGATAGTGTTCCAGTCTGATCCACCTTCCATTCTTCATGATGCATCTTCCGGTAGTTAGTAAAGCTACTAACTGTCTTACACATACCATTCTGATGACTATTCTGAGTATATTGTCAGAAAGAATGGGCAGCTGGACGCTACTGTAGTCATCTCGCATATCTCAAACTACTCACAAGATGTTCTCAACAGCTCCAACGTCTCCCCATGTATCAGCTGTGAACTTAGCAATTGATCTGGTGTAGTTATCTATCATATCTAAAACTGCTCACAAGATGTTCTCAACAGCTCCAACGTCTCCCCATGTATCAGCTGTGAACTTAGCAATTGATCTGGTGTAGTTATCTATCATATCTAAAACTGCTCACAAGATGTTCTCAACAGCTCCAACGTCTCCCCATGTATCAGCTGTGAACTTAGCAATTGATCTGGTGTAGTTATCTAGCATATCTAAAACTACTCACAAGATGTTCTCAACAGCTCCAACGTCTCCCCATGTATCAGCTGTGAACTTAACAATTGATCTGGTTTCTCTTCCACCACAATAACCAGCTAATGATGAGGGTAGTAGTGGTTTAATCAATAGTCTCCGAGATTTGACCAATGATGCTTGTAAAGATAATGACTTTCGGAGAAGAGTGATTATTCATGTGTTTAGGTAAGGATTTTATAAAGGCTTCTGTCTCCAACTATGGGATATTACCTACTGTCCAGTTACTAACTTCAACAGGTTGGCTTCTGTCCACAACTATGGGATATTAAGACAGTAGGTAATATCCCATAGTTGTGGACAGAAGCCAACCTGTTGAAGTTAGTAACTGGACATTAGGTAATATCCCATAGTTGTGGACAGAAGCCAACCTGTTGAAGTTAGTAACTGGACATTAGGTAGTATCCCATAGTTGTGGACAGAAGCCAACCTGTTGAAGTTAGTAACTGGACATTAGAAAGTTACTAACTTCAACAGGTTGGCTTCTGTCCACAACTATGGGATACTACCTAATGTCCAGTTACTAACTTCAACAGGTTGGCTTCTGTCCACAACTATGGGATATTACCTAATGTCCAGTTACTAACTTCAACAGGTTGGCTTCCTAAAGGTGGATATTCTTACACCATCCAAATCTTTATATATATATATATATTTATGCCTGTGTCCAAGCTAAAGATGGCGTCTATGTCCTCATATGTTTGTACCTCAGATGGGAGTTGCTGTAGCTTGAGTTTCTCTTGCATATCACTATGGTGACATTGGATAAAGTATCTTCCTTGGAGGCCTTGCCTTGGTCTTGGTACAGAGTGTAGTACCTTCGTCTGTACAGAGTGTAGTACCTTCGTCTGTACAAAGTGTAGTACCTTCGTCTGTACAGAGTGTAGTACCTTCATCTTTACAGAGTGTAGTACCTTCGTCTGTACAGAGTGTAGTACCTTCATCTGTACAGAGTGTAAATACCTTCATCTGTACAGAGTGTAGTACCTTCGTCTGTACAGAGTGTAGTACCTTCATCTGTACAGAGTGTAATACCTTCATCTGTACAGAGTGTAATACCTTCGTCTGTACAGAGTGTAATACCTTCATCTGTACAGAGTGTAGTACCTTCATCTGTACAGAGTGTAATACCTTCATCTGTACAGAGTGTAATACCTTCGTCTGTACAGAGTGTAATACCTTCATCTGTACAGAGTGTAATACCTTCGTCTGTACAGAGTGTAATACCTTCATCTGTACAGAGTGTAATACCTTCATCTGTACAGAGTGTAATACCTTCGTCTGTACAGAGTGTAATACCTTCGTCTGTACAGAGTGTAGTACCTTCGTCTGTACAGAGTGTAGTACCTTCGTCTGTACAGAGTGTAGTACCTTCGTCTGTACAGAGTGTAGTACCTTCATCATTTCTCTATTCTGTGCAATCCTTGCCTCATCTGCCAGGCTTCATCAGTATTATTTTTCCATCATCATGGGATGTTAATCAGCCCATATCACCATGACTAGTTACAATCTACAATCTTGTCTTAACGTTCAATCAGAATATTGCTATATCAACTGATCAGCCCATTATACCTCTTGTTAGTTTTATACTGTTTGTATGTAAAGTTTTACACAGTTTTTTTACCGGTTTTATCCTCTCTGTGGTAAAACAGTTTCTTCTTG
>NW_013673865.1:6850-13053 GCF_000517525.1 Limulus polyphemus
ACAGTTTCTTCTTGTTAGTTTTATACTGTTTGTATGTAAAGTTTTACACAGTTTCTTCTTGTTAGTTTTATACTGTTTGTATGTAAAGTTTTACACAGTTTCTTCTTGTTAGTTTTATACTGTTTGTATGTAAAGTTTCGCATAGTTTCTTCTTGGCAGTTTTATACTGTTTGTATGTAAAGTTTCGCACAGTTTCTTGTTGTTAGTTTTATACTGTTTGTATGTAAAGTTTCGCACAGTTTTTTACCAGTTTTATCCTCTCTGTGGTAAAACAGTTTCTTGTTGTTAGTTTTATACTGTTTGTATGTAAAGTTTTACACAGTTTTTACCGGTTTTATCCTCTCTGTGGTAAAACAGTTTCTTCTTGTTAGTTTTATACTGTTTGTATGTAAAGTTTCGCACAGTTTTTTACCGGTTTTTAAGAACGATGCCTACATAACAGGTTGTTTAACAATACGTCTTCATTCGAAACCTGAAGATTCTGTAGGAAGAAAGCGTATGTACGTTCCCATGTACCTGTTCTCTCGTTGTCTATATTCCTAACTGTGAACGTTAATAATTTTGAATGAAGTACGTGTATTCCCAATCTTCGTGAAGTATACATTTAACATTTATTTGTTTGCTCCCAGCTTTAAGAGATAGTTATTATAGCCTTCATGTTAATTGGTCCATAAAATGTTGCTTCTACGTTAATCGATTTGATCAATACCAAAGATGAGGGAAAAACCACGGCCTGCAGTCTTTTCTCACCAGTCGGAGCTCGAGTCGTCGCACAAATAAAGTTGCTGTTATTTGATCCGTACAATTCGGTAGGTCCACTTTATTCAGCCTCACGCGGCCACGCGAACTGCTTCTTTGTCCACCAGTTCCTCGAGAGAAGAACGTGATGTGAAGCTGATAAATCAAGGTACGTTTCAGGAGTGTTGAGTAGTTTTTAGATGATCTCGTAAAATGTAAGTTTAGTTTTTATCATTAGCGTTTCCGTCAGTGTTGTATTAGGTGTTTTTTATGTAATTCCCACTTAGAAATACCCTCTCCTATAGAGAATGAATAATTACATTAAAATAACATACTGTACGTAGGAGAAAAAGCTTTATATTACACTTACTGTACGTAGGAGAAAAGGCTATATATATTACTCTTAACTTACTGTACGTAGGAGAAAAATATATATATTACTCCTAACTTACTGTACGTAGGAGAAAAGGCTATATATATTACTCCTAACTTACTGTACGTAGGAGAAAAGGCTATATATTACTCCTAACTTACTGTACGTAAGGAGTAATATATAGCCTTTTCTCCTACGTACAGTAAGTTAGGAGTAATATATAGCCTTTTCTCCTACGTAGAGTAAGTGAGGAGTAATATATATAGCCTTTTCTCCTACGTAGAGTAAGTTAGGAGTAATATATAGCCTTTTCTCCTACGTACAGTAAGTTAGGAGTAATATATAGCCTTTTCTCCTACGTAGAGTAAGTGAGGAGTAATATAAAGCTTTTTTCTCCAAAAATATACCTCTAAAGCACCGTTAGTTGTTATCTGTAAAAATCAAATTATACTTCGTACAATTACAGTTATGACACAAATATTGTTGTCCTACGTATAGTTGGCTATAATATGTACAAAGCTTTTACCCCTAAGTACGGATTGTTATAATCTGTTTAGTTTTTCTCCTACGTACAGTAAGTTAGGAGTAATATATATAGCCTTTTCTCCTACGTACAGTAAGTTAGGAGTAATATATAGCCTTTTCTCCTACGTAGAGTAAGTTAGGAGTAATATATAGCCTTTTCTCCTACGTACAGTAAGTTAGGAGTAATATATAGCCTTTTCTCCTACGTAGAGTAAGTGTTCACTTCCTTCAGAATGGTTATTTCATTTAAAGTTTACCCATATGTTTCTGAAGGAGATATATGGGAACTTAGCAAGAAGACAATACGTCGCTAGGTGTAAGATTAGGAGGACTCAATAGTAGAATAACATATCGCTATGGTATAACAGTATATCATAACAGTGTAACAATAAGAAAATAACACGGTCATTATTTGATAAATAAATGTGAACGTGATTGATTTGATAAGAAAAACAACATAATATCAAATAGCTACATGAAATATTACAGAAGTCACTATGTTATATAACTATATAAAATGTTAACGTCAGATTACAGAAGCCACCATGTTGTATAACTATATAAAATGTTAACGTCAGATTACAGAAGTCACCATGTTGTATAACTATATAAAATGTTAACGTCAGATTACAGAAGTCACCATGTCATATAACTATATAAAATGTTAACGTCAGATTACAGACGTAAGTCACCATGTTATATAACTATATAAAAGGTGACTTCTGTGATCTGACGTTAACATTTTATATAGTTATACAACATGGTGACTTCTGTAATATTTCATGTAGCTATTTGATATTATGTTGTTTTTTCTTATCAAATAAATCACGTTAACAGTAATCTGACGTTAGCATTTTATATAGTTATATAACATGGTGACTTCTGTAATCTGACGTTAACATTTTATATAGTTATATAACATAAGAAGTCACCATGTTATATAACTATATAAAATTTTAACGTCAGATTACAGACGTATGTCACCATGTTATATAACTATATAAAATGCTAACGTCAGATTACAGAAGTCACCATGTTATATAACTATATAAAATTTTAACGTCAAATTACAGACGCAAGTCACCATGTTATATAACTATATAAAATGTTAACGTCACAGATTACAGACGTAAGTCACTATGTTATATAACTATATAAAATGTTAACGTCACAGATTACAGACGTAAGTCACTGTTATATAACTATATAAAATGTTAACGTCACAGATTACAGACGTAAGTCACTGTGTTATGTAACTATATAAAATGTTAACGTCACAGATTACAGACGTAAGTCACTGTGTTATGTAACTATATAAAATGTGAACGTCATAGATTACTTATATAGAATGTGAACGTCACTGGTAAGTGAGTGAAGTGATTCTAACCACATAAAGTGAACGTAACCGATTAAAAAGCAAGTCAGAATATTACATTAACTTTACACTAGGGCTATCTGCCCTAATTTAGTAGTGATATACTAAAGGGGAGGCAGCTAATCAATACCACAAACAGTAGCCAACTCTTTGGCTACTGTTTTACCAACGAACAGTGGGATCGACCGTCACATTATAACGTCCCCACAGCTGAAACGGCGAGCCTATTCGGCGACGGGGATTCGAACCCACGACTCTCAGTTTGTGAGTGAAGCGCCTTTAGCGCCCGACCATGTCAGGCCTTACTGACCAGAGAAATAAGTCACAACCATGTCAGGCCTTACTGACCAGAGAAATAAGTCACAACAATGTCAGGCCTTACTGACCAGGGAAATAAGTCACAACCATTCCAGGCCTTACTGACCAGAGAAATTAGTCACAACCATGTCAGGCCTTACTAACCAGACAAACAAGTCACAACAATGTCAGGCCATATTGACCAGGGAAATAAGTCACAACCATGTCAGGCCATATTGACCAGGGAAATAAGTCACAACCATGGCAGGCCTTACTGACCAGACAAATAAGTCACAACCATGTCAGGCCTTACTGACCAGACAAATAAGTCACAACCATGTCAGGCCTTACTGACCAGACAAATAAGTATCACATAATCATCAAGATTGAAATGTAAGGTTTATCGTTTGGGGAAGACAGTTGCCATGTCACAAAACAGAAGTGAATCATAGCATTTCACAAACATATTATATAACTACATAAAGTGTGAAACTGACCGGCAGAAAAGTAAGTCACAATAATGGGATTGACTGTCACATTATAACATCCCTTCTACTGAAAGGGCGAATATGTTCGGGGACAGGTTTTAATCTAGCGATTCACAGATCGCGAGTCGAGTGTCCTAACCATCTGGCCATGTCAGTCCTAAAATTAAGTTACGACACTATGAAACTATAAAATGTTGACTGAGAACCAGAAAAGTAAGTTATATGAAACTACAAAATGTTGACTGAGAACTAGATAAGTAAGTCATATGAAACTATAAAATGTTGACTGAGAACTAGATTAGTAAGTCATATGAAACTATAAAATGTTGACTGAGAATTGGAAAAGTAAGTTATATGAAGAAACTATAAAATGTTGACTGAGAACTAGAAAAGTAAGTCATATGAAACTATAAAATGTTGACTGAGAACTAGAAAAGTAAGTCATAATATTATATAGGCACATCATTTAGTTGTGATGTAGAACGTAGAGTTTCTTAAGACTCTATTTATGTTAATATGGAGCCAATGAAAAGTTTCTCATCTTTGAGAAAACGTATCTCAAGTGGGAGTGATTTTTCTCAAAAACTGTGAAAACAAAGAAATGATTCAAAAGCTACTTAAGCCTTACAAAAATATGTGAAAGATTAGTGTTAACGTTAGAAAAAGAAACTATTCAGGGAACGTATTCGATGAAGTGTCACGAACGAATAACAAGCTAGTAGCTTTAGAAACTTTGGCCAAACTACTTACCGTGTATATTAGAGATCAGTCCAACAACAGGTAGAAACTCTAGTTTAGTCAACAACATTTTATTAAAACTCACAAATTCAACAATAGTGTATATTGGAGATTAGTCCAACTACAGGTAGAAACTCTAGTTTAGCCAACAACATTTTATTAAAACTCACAAATTCAACAATAGTGTATATTAGAGATTAGTCCAACTACAGGTAGAAACTCTCTAGGTTAGTCAACCAAATCTTATTAAAACTCACAAATTCAATAATTAATGAATCATAATCATTCAATATGTTAATCCTTCAAAGTTGAACTAGTGAAACAGTGCGGTTTGTTTTTTGCTCTATTTGTGAGTGTTAGCTGTATCATCCCTATATTCATGTTTGCATTCTTTTTGGCACTACCATTCCTACATCATTTTACATTTACAAAATGTTTATATTACATCTTTTTGACGTTTTTCCCCCCTGACTAAAAGTTAATGTATTCTACGAATGCGTGTAATAACATTTAATATTATGTGTATTGATTTTCTTTTTACTCCTTCATACATAGTATAGGGATTGGCTCCCTAAAGACACCAGTTGTATAGTGTACAAATCATTGAGTATTCTGCGTATTACAGTCATTTAATGTTCATTTATTATTGACTGGTAATTCCTGTTTCACCCTTACTAAATATTTTCAAAGGAACACTAGATGTCTGTAGAAAAGCTAACTTCAAGGGGTAATGATAACATCGTTTACACTAGAATTATTGTTATATTTTTAATTACTACAAGCTACTACGACTAAGTGATGACATCGTGCACTGCCCAGAAACACATAGAGTTGACTTAGGTTGAAACTAATGTTAGTGATAAAGTAGTTGTAGAAGAAGAAAGATGAAAATCTGGTGGGTTGGTAACTTTCTGGTTTGGTATCTTAGTGATGGTTTCTTGTCTTGTTTTAAGGCTTGTTGAGTAGAGAAACAAGTGATAGTGAGTGGCAATCATCTTTTAAAGTAAAACTCTCTGTCACTGTTGATTTTTAGCTTGCATATTTGTATCGTGCTTATTTCGTACCTTGGCCATCTCTACATACAGAGTCAGTCTACCGACTGTACGACGAAGGTTGACAAAGGTAACGTTGTGTTGTGATGGGATTATTCTGATTGTTATAAAACCTGGTTGTTATCAAGGTTGACAAATGTAACGTTGTGTTGTGATGGATTATTATGATTGTTATAAAACCTGGTTGTTATCAAGGTTGACAAAGGTAACGTTGTGTTGTGATGGATTATTCTGATTGTTATAAAACCTGTTTGTTATCAAGGTTGACAAATGTAACGTTGTGTTGTGATGGGGAATTCTGATTGTTATAAAACCTGGTTGTTATGAAGGTTGACAAAGGCAACGTTGTGTTGTTAGGGGGAATTCTGATTGTTATAAAACCTGGTTGTTATGAAGGTTGACAAAGGCAACGTTGTGTTGTTAGGGATTATTATGATTGTTATAAAACTTGGTTGTTATGAAGGTTGACAAAGGTAACGTTGTGTTGTTATGAATTATTCTGATTGTTATAAAACCTGGTTGTTATGAAGATTGACAAAGGTAATGTTGTGTTGTGATGGTGAATTCTGATTGTTATAAAACCTGGTTGTTATGAAGATTGACAAAGGTAACGTTGT
>NW_013673865.1:13689-16380 GCF_000517525.1 Limulus polyphemus
AAGGTTGACAAAGGCAACGTTGTGTTGTGATGGATTATTATGATTGTTATAAAACCTGGTTGTTATGAAGGTTGACAAAGGCAACGTTGTGTTGTGATGGATTATTATGATTGTTATAAAACCTGGTTGTTATGAAGGTTGACAAAAGCAACGTTGTGTTGTGATGGAGTTATTATGATTGTTATAAAACCTGGTTGTTATGAAGGTTGACAAAGGTAATGTTGTGTTATGATGGATTATTGTTACTGGTGTAGTAAAATGAGTGAATTATTGAGTGATATCTATCTATATTTTGTAAGATCTAGTGGTGTTAAAACACCTTACATTTATGGTGTGCCATAGATAAGGAGCTTTTAATTATAACTTGAGTAAATATCTAAGCTGCATGTTGGGACCGAATACTATAGAGAGAGTTAGCTTTACAAATTCAGAAAACGTTATTAACTTACTGAGCACATCTAATCTCCGGAGTTCCTTAGTAAGTTTGATTGGGTCATTATTGACACAAATCAATCAATCTAGTGATAAGAATCTTTCTTGTCTAGTGATAGAAGTAAGTGAAAGAACTCTACTTTCTGCAGAAGTATATATTTATAACTAGATAAACTACATTTCAAGCTCCTGATCAGAGCCAGGGAATATGTTTGTACATTAGCACTTGTTCTAGCTAGCATTTTATGGACATTCTTGATTATAAAGTTACCAGGACGGTTAATTTAGGATTATGTTCTTGTTGTTGATATATATATATGTTGATTTCTAGTTTTATTTCTGGACAAATGGTTAAACAGTTTTAATATTTTTATATACATTTCATTCTAAGTTTACTCACGAGACTGAGAAGGGGGGGTACTCGTGTTTTTTTAATGTCATTGTTAGCAAAGTTAATAATGCTTTTAAAACAAGAATATCTTTCTTTAAAGGGGGACATCAGTTCATCACAAGACTCAAAAATAGGGATTACAAAGTTTTTATTAGCTATAGATAAGGTTAATTGTAGTTCAAGGAAAGAGCCGAATAAGGAAACACATTATCAGAAAACTGAATGTATAAAAAACAATTATTATTATTATAAAACAACATTCAGGTATCGATAATAAATTACAGAAAAAAAAAAAGAAAGGGAATTCGTTTATACCTAGCTTATAAACCAGGATAAAAAAATAGAAAACGTGTTTAAACTTGCAGTTCTGAATATGTAATATTGTATCCAGAAAAAGGTTGAATAGAATTCTAAAAAAGAACAGATTTAAATCATTAGTATACTACAGGGGGCGCTCAGCAGAGCGCATGTCTTCGCCACGCAGCGTTTATCATATTCTGCCCTCGAAAAATACGAAAATATGTCCGTATGTCCGTCGTTATCAACTGGCACGGACCATGAGGAATAATATTCTACATGTGCCCACTAATTTTCATCACAATCTGTTTATTTTTTTATTTAGCTACAGAGCAAAGAGACAGGGATTTTTTTTTCGTGACCTTGGGATGACCTTCATCTTTGACCATCCACTTCTAACTTGGGTCATAGTCCAAATGTATACGAAATTTCGTCCGTTTTTGAGAATTCTTGCCGACAAACACAAAAACATAGCATGATAGTAGTCATCTGTAGCCACCTGGTGGAAACTTAGTAAATGACTTCGGTTTTATTCCGAACGTTAAGTGCGATGTCATCTATCAGTTAAAGTATGTGTCTCATGAGTTATTGTAATAACTTGAACGTACATGTTCAGAGTTTAGTCCATAACAAGTCCTTGTTAACTGATAAGTTGTAAATACTCCCTATTTGAAGCTGTTACCCTTACCTGCTGATACATCTCTGTGATCTTCCAAAACAAAAATAACGACTCCTAACGGGAAATATTTTAACCTGGTTAAATTATTTCTCAATAGAGTTTATTACGTGATATACATAGGATATGATTTCAAAATCACTTTAATATGTACTGTACGAGAATAAAACTGAACATATGCTCAGTATTTTGTAGCCTTTTAAATACGAGTTTGTAAAATATATATATAATTATAAGACAAAACATACATTAGAACTCGTAACCTTCCGTACTTCACACTCGGATTAAACTTTAAATGTTATGGTCAGTTTCTAGTGTCAATTTCTCCCGACAGGGGTCACTCTTAAATTTATCACTTTCAAGCCTTAGAGGCATTTTTCTGTAGTTTAGACATGTTTTATGGTATGATTCTGAAAACGATTTCGCCTTTCACTTCCGTAAAGAGATTAAAACCACTCTCGTTAAAGTAAAAATTAAACCTAATCTTTAAACGGCGAGTGGCCTAATTTTGTTGATGTACATATAATGAAATTTGTTTGACAGTGCCTTGCTCGTGTTGATAAATGTTTTATGGATGACAGAAACTGATATATGTTCTTATATTTTTATATATAAAATATCATATTTTATAATACAAACTTTCACCGTCCAAGCTCATTTCTCTAAATTTATAGGTTAATTTTATAATGTCTTTTATTCTCGTAATGTGTGTTTTAACTGTTGTTAAAAGTTTGTTCTTTTTTTTTTTTGGTAAAACGTTTCATTATAAGGATTTAAAGTTTGTTTGCTGTTAACAAAGAAGTAGTCTATTATTATTAAGAAGTAGTCTATTATTATTAAGAAGTAATCTATTATTATTAAGAAGTAGTCTATTATTATTAAGAAGTAATCTATT
>NW_013673865.1:17183-23661 GCF_000517525.1 Limulus polyphemus
AAGTAGTCTATTGTTATTAAGAAGTAATCTATTATTATTAAGAAGTAATCTATTATTATTAAGAAGTAGTCTATTATTATTAAGAAGTAATCTATTATTATTAAGAAGTAATCTATTATTATTAAAAAGTAGTCTATTATTATTAAGAAGTAATCTATTATTATTAAGAAGTAGTCTATTATTATTAAGAAGTAATCTATTATTATTAAGAAGTAGTCTATTATTATTAAGAAGTAATCTATTATTATTAAGAAGTAATCTATTATTATTAAAAAGTAGTCTATTACTATCAAGAAGTAGTCGATTATTATTAAGAAGTGGTCTATTATTCTTAAGAAGTAATCTATTATTATTAAGAAGTAATCTATTATTATTAAGAAGTAGTCGATTATTATTAAGAAGTGGTCTATTATTATTAAGAAGTAGTCGATTATTATTGAGAAGTGGTCTATTATTCTTAAGAAGTAATCTATTACTATTAAGAAGTAGTCGATTATTATTAAGAAGTAGTCGATTATTATTGAGAAGTAATCTCTTATTATTAAGAAGTAATCTATTATTATTAAGAAGTAGTCTATTACTATTAAGAAGTAGTCGATTATTATTAAGAAGTAGTCTATTATTATTAAGAAGTAGTCTATTGTTATTAAGAAGTAGTCTATTATTATTAAGAAGTAGTCGATTATTATTAAGAAGTAGTCTATTATTATTAAGAAGTATATACATCAATACGTTTCTATGTAAAATATGGCTACGTTTAGGGATAATTGATAAATGACAGATTTTTTATTCAAAAACAAATAATTATAATTGTATGAGCCGAGTTTTACTCAATGGTTTGTGTGCCATGATATGGATCTAAGGACCCATGTTTCGCGTTCACTTACGTCCATAAAAGTTTGCGCTCCCCAGAGTTCGCAGTGAGTGGTCACCTCCAAAATTAGGGACGTGTAGCGCAGATAGGCTTTAAATAAATAATGTTCTATAGGTTATAAAATAATGTCGTTCTTTACATTTAACACATATTCACACTTTATTTCAGAAAACTCCGAGTCACACGTCACTCATAGACTGGACAAGAACCAACTGAAAATGGAATCTTTACCTGTCAGCAACGTTGATTAACTTCACGAGGTTACTACATTACAACTTGATAACAGTTGCTTAAAAGTGGTTTTTTTTTTAACTTGGTTAAATTTTCCAACATGGCTGCTCGAGTCTTAACGCGTCACACTTTTTTCGACAGCATCGAGTCAACAGAGAACGCCTACCGCGCGTCTCTGAACTTGGATATTGAGGTGAATATCAGTAGAAACGTGTGGTTGTTGTACGACATTGAGAACAGTTCGTCATATCAAAATGACACTAAGTATTTCTTCCCACTGACAATGTCCATTCCCGAAGCAACAACAACGGCCGTACTCCTCTCCACTATAATGATTTGTACGCTCTTTGGAAATGTTCTTGTCATCTTATCGATCTTCACCTACCGGCCTTTACGCAGCGTCCAGAACATGTTTCTTGTTTCTCTTGCCTCCGCAGACATCGCTGTTGCTATCCTAGTGATGCCACTGAATGTAGCGTATTCCATCATTGGTCGCTGGCTGTTCGGTTTGTGGGTCTGTGAGATGTGGCTTACCTTTGATGTTCTCTGCTGCACGGCGTCCATTCTGAATCTCTGCGCAATAGCCCTCGATCGATACTGGGCTATCCACGACCCCATCGATTATGCCCAGAAGCGAACACTCACAAGAGTTCTCTTTATGATTTTCTTGGTGTGGTCCATCAGCGCGCTCATTTCTATTCCTCCTCTGATTGGCTGGAACGACTGGCCACAGAATTTCACTGACACTACTCCCTGTAAGCTGACTGAGGAACAAGGCTACGTCATCTACTCTTCGAGTGGATCCTTTCTCATTCCGCTATTCATCATGACCATTGTTTATTTGAAAATATTTCAGGCTACAAAAAGACGACTTCGAAAACGAGCGAAACAAACACCCAAAGTAGTAGTTCCTAAAGCAGAAATAGACAATGGAAACCTTCTCAAACTTCAGACTCTCAAAAAGTGTGGAACAAACGTCAGCTTGGTAGTGACAACAGAAGAGGCTCAAGATAATGGTGAAGAGGAAGATGTTGGAGAGAGGATCCAGCAAGATGATCAGAACCAAGACAATGGACACAGACCTGGAGCGGTACGTCAGTACTTAGAACAAAGGCAAAAGATATCGTTGTCAAAGGAAAGGCGTGCTGCCAGGGTGTTAGGCATTGTGATGGGTGTTTTTGTGTTCTGTTGGCTCCCGTTCTTCCTCATGTACGTCATCCTACCGTTCTGTACCACTTGTCAAATATCACAGAGAGTGGTAAACTTTATTACTTGGTTAGGCTACGTGAATTCGGCACTGAATCCTGTAATTTACACAATTTTTAATCCCGATTTCAGGAAAGCTTTCCAAAGACTGTTGTGCTCCAATTAAAACCGTATACAACTGCATTTAATATTTCAGATTGAAGATATTTATTTTATGTAAACTATATCTAATACTTATATAGAAGTATTATAACCAGATTGAAATAGTGCATCAGTTGACGGTAAAATCCTGAATAAAGAAAGAAATTAAAATATTTGTAGTAAAAAGAAAACTTGTCAAAATTTTCTCAAAAGTGAAAAAAATCCACAAGGAACGCTTGGACTCCATTTTGGAAAAGTCTTATCACTGACCGACAAAGGAGACTGTGGAAAATGAGCCGTTCTTCAATCTGGAATACAAAAAACCATGTGGATTATTTTGTTTGGCGGTGAGCGGAATCTAATTTTCTACTTCTCCTGATTTCCATTTCCAAGGAGCAAGTTTTCGCTATGCCTCTTTTCTTTATTGTCTTCAACTTTCATTACAACATTCTCTGTGACTGCACGTTCAATTATAGCAGAAACTTTCCAGTGGTTTTTCTTTGCTTATTTTCTGACTGTTGGAAATCCCAGTTTGTAGGTGTGAAATTAAATTCATTTATAATATTTCAAAGTTATCTTTAGATTTTTAACGCGTAAAAATAGTTCAAATTGTACATCTCATCAAAAACTTGACTAGACGGTGAAATCGTTCAGTAAAGCCGAGAAATTCAATATAGATGGCAGCACATCATCTAACCTATCTAAGAACCCAGTGTGTGTCACGTCACGCTTGAAAAAATATATTTTTTTTCGAAATAGGAGAAGTCATAAAAACCAAAATGCATTTATCCAGATAGAATAGTTCGATTACTGTCTGCCCATTACGATTTTAGTGACGGGGGGTGCGAGGGATCCGTGAGGGGTGTGTGTGTCATGAAACCTTATAAGTTGTAGTGACTGTTGGTATAATAAGCCTAAAGTAAAGACGTAGTGTGAGATCACCTGACCTAGAGCCGAGTGCATAAAATTTATCATGAAAGTAAAAATATCGATTCAATTTTAAACTTAAATCGTTTCTGAATTAAGCTACTTTCTGTTATATCACCAACGTTTTTAATAATAATAAAAAAACTCTTTACATTTACAAGTTAACTTCTCCATGTTGGATCTCATGTTCTCGGGTCAGGTCACAGATCTGGTCCAGTGACTTAGACCTTGAAAATGGTGTCAAACGTCTTTTTTTTTGTCTAAAAAAAGTCTCTACGTAATGATGTTTTTTATCCACATGAAGATGCCAGGCTGGCTCGTGTGGCAGGTGTTAAAAATCCTCTGTTATATTAATTAAATCAAATATAGTGTATGGCTTAAAAATCACGCGTATCCTCAATTAGGTGAGAAGCTATTTTTACTAAAATATCACCAACTCCTACTTCTGCTGCTTCATTGTTTTAATTGCAGTGCTGCTTTGTTATATATATATATATATATATATATATATATATTATACTTTTGAATGCTTTGTTCACGTACCTCCCAGAAATATCGCGAGCGTGGTTTCGGTATTGACATTTTGATGCCTTTTCAAAACACGCACTGGTAAAACTCCTAAACACAGAAAGAAGTTTCATAAATAAACTTAGTATTCCAAAAATTGTTTAATCTCGAAGTCTTAAGTTCAAGGGAGGTCCAGTTTAATCTACACTTTGATCAACGTGTGTTATTTGGTTATATTAGTTTTGGAGAATTCCATTCCTCATCAGTAACCCTGAACACAAGTTAACCAAAGAGAGATAAGCTGGATCTTTATATCATACATTCTTCCATCAACTTGTTATTTTAGGCTTAGGACTGAGTATTGTTTGGGATAATTGTAATTCCTGTATGAAGTTTGCATATAAAGATTAAATACGATATGTAGTGTATCCCCAAAACCAGGTTAGTTGTACTCGTCAGATACATATTTTATTGAGGTAAATTTTTACCCTTCCTACATTGTAGATTGTACCTTAAGTTTATTTTTTTTTGCCAACCATGTGTGACGATTCTTGTTTTTGATTTGTTTTTTTTAAACTATTATCCAGAGTAAGGAGATGAATTTCTTTTCCCTCTGAATGTTAAAATAACATAATTGGAGTGAAGGCTGTTTTACTTAATTTACCTTTGTTTATCTAGTTAGGCTACAAGCATTCCTGGATATACGTCGTAAATGGTTTAATCATGATATTCGCCTTCACCTGTTGCAGAATTCTAATTTTTCTTTACATGTTCTGGGCGTTTGGCTTCCAATATGACAAGAGCATCCTTCAAGTAGGTTTGATTTTTATTTTACTTGAAATATTATTTGTTTTGTTTCTGGAAATTCTGACCAGGACACCAATTGAGCAGCTGTATGCAAAGTCTTTAAGTTAGGGTCTTATCCAAATTTGTTTTATGTTTAATACTGTTAAATGTTTCTTTTTTTCAAAGGAGGCCATCACAGAAGAATATGTAACGACTAAAATATTACTTGAAAGTAATTGGCGTATGTTGAGCTCTGAAATAGTGCACTACGGCCATTATTGTATAACACAAAAACGAAATTATTTTATAAAATATTTTTATTTCATGTGTATTAAAATAAAATCGAAACTGATTTTATCCTTCTTTTTTAGGTCATGTTTTCTATTCCTCTCCCCTGTAAGTTCGGCTGCCTTGTGATGCTTCTTCCTCAGGTTTACTGGCTTACTATATTGGGGAATGGAGCTTTTAAATATTTTAAGACTCCAGAAGTTGAAGACGAAAAGGAAGACTAGGAGTGAGAAACGTTTAAACCCTTTCTTAATTCCTTACATACGTGTTATTAAAGTCGGTCATTATTGTAGGGTTTTCTAGACTGCCCAGTAGGTGATTTTACACGCTCTAAAAGAAACCTAGAAATGTAGCCCAGTTAGTCAAAGGTTCTTGGTTCAAGTCTCGTTCCCAGAATCTTTTTTTCACTTTTTGGCATTTCAATTAAAAAGTAACTTTAAAATAATTCTATATTAGTATCACGTTCTTCGATTTACATATATGTTATACCTATACGAGATACAGCGGGGGCGTCAGAACTGGGGGTGCTGTAGTACGCCCACTTTTACATATTTGACTAATTTGAGTAATTTCATCGTAAATTCTGCATGTCTAGACAAGCACCCTCACTTTGCAACTAATTCACACATACTTTAGAAGAATCCACGAGACGTTGGAAGGTTAACCCAGTCACAAGAAATATTATTATTTCGAGCAAGCATCCTTGGTCTGACTGAACAGGATCTGCAAATTATGTAAAAGGCTAGCGTAAAGCCCGTTATAAATAACAGGGCGAGTACTACCACCCCCACCTCTTAGTATACCCTAACCTCACATTTCATAGCTAACTGAAATATATAAGTTTTGCGAAGTCAAGCTTGACCAACAAAGAGGCAGAAAAATGCAGTCGAGGCAGTCAAACGTTGGTAAATTCCTTTGTGAACCAATCAAAAATTAAGATCGTTCATGAGATTAATTCATGGCATATTCATAGAATAATTATTGGTAAAAATCAGTTAGATTAACAACTTCTAATATATAGAAAAGCCAGTGTATTTTGGTAACACAACATTCCAACAATGGCTTTTTATGTTATGTTGCTTAGCGACAAAAGTATAACCTAATATTGTTGTTAGTCTATTTGCTAACAGTACAGAATGAAATGTATAGACAGCAAAACTGAAAAAATATTTGTTGATTTATATAATTTAGAGTCTCCGTTGATTAAATTAAAACGATGTAACAATGAAACATTCACAACCACATCTAGAACATTTCAAACATGTTACTTTACATTAAACCATCAAAACAACCACATCTAGAACATTTCAAACATGTTTCATTGTTACATCGGGAATGTGATGGTTTAATGTAAAGTAAAACGATGTAACAATGAAACATGTTTAAAATGTTCTAGATGTGGTTGTGAATGTGATGGTTTAATGTAATGTAAAACGATGTAACAATGAAACATGATTGAAATGTTCTAGATGTGATGGTTTAACGATGTAACAATGAAACATGTTTGAAATGTTCTAG
>NW_013673865.1:24626-26749 GCF_000517525.1 Limulus polyphemus
GTCATTTTTGACGAGCTATATTCTAGTAATTGATAATATTCAAAGGTGGCCGTCTTACCTCACTTCCCCTACATCATTAGAAAATCAGAGCATTAATTTGCTCATTAATTGTCTAACATATTGAAAAATTTAATTTATTTATAAAGTTGTTGTGTCGTGAAAACTACCTGTAAATAGTTGATAGTAAATAAAACTTATCATATGATGGAGATGTATTACTGAAAACGACAATAATATATCGTAATAAAAAAATAATTTCTCTACAAATATTCAAAATTATATAAGAAACGTTATATGAAACATTTATTATTTACAAAAATAACAACTAAAACATATGGTGAAGGAAATGTTACTATAAAACAAATACCTAAAGACAGAAGAAAACATAAAAATGTAAAGGTGAAAAATCAGTCATAAAAAAAACAACCTACACTTAAAAACAGACAAGAAAAGTTACCTGAAATAATCACCTGTAAGTCTTTGTTTTATACGTAATTAAGCACAAAGCTACACAATGGCTCTGCCCACCACGGGTATCGAAACCTGGATTCTAGGGTTGTAAGTCCGCAGACATGCCGCTGTGCCACTGGGGGGGGGGGAGCACCTGTAAGTCAGATAAACCTACGTATAGGAAAACAGATAATAAAATATAAATTCGAAATTAAAACCGTCTAAACCTAGACAAAGAGAAAAGAAGAATTTCGTGAAAACATATAAACAGGAAATAAGAAGCATAAGGTCAAAAAGTCACCGGAAACACAATTTTTTTAAACCAATCAAAAACAGTATACAAAAAAATAATTCACTTTTAGTCATTCATAATATCCCTAATTCTCTATTACTCTCTTCACACAACCGTGCATATGGATAACAGTTATTTTACAACGTTTGTTACACTATTGGTAGTATCATTATCACAGAACTGTTAATATTTACTCAACTTCTGCTACGTTTTCTCTATGGATAACAGTTATTTTACAACGTTTGTTACACTATTGGTAGTATCATTATCACAGAACTGTTAATATTAACTGAACATCTGCTACGTTCTTTCTATGGATAACAGTTACCTTATCACTCATGGTAATATAATTATCACAGAACTGTTAATATTAACTCAACTTCTGCTACGTTTTCTCTATGGATAACAGTTACCTTATCACGTCTGTTACACTCTTGGTAATATAATTATCACAGAACTGTTAATATTAACAGAACATCTTCTGCTATGTTCTCTGTATGGATAAAAGTTATTTTACAACGTTTGTTACACTCTTGGTAGTATAATTATGACAGAACTGTTAATATTAATTCACGTTTTCTCTATGGATAACAGTTATTTTACAACCTCTTTTACACTCTTAGTAGTATCATTATCACAAATATGTTAATTTTAACCCAACATTTTCTGCTACGTTCTCCTATGGATAACAGTTATTTTACAACGTCTGTTACATTCTTGGTAATATAATTATCACAGAACTGTTAATATTAACACAAATTCTTCTGTTACGTTCTTTCTATGGATAACAGTTATTTTACAACGTCTGTTACACTCTTGGTAATACAATTATCACAGGACTGTTAATATTAACTCAACATCTTCTGTTACGTTCTTTCTATGAATAACAGTTATTTTATAAACGTCTGTTACACTCTTGGTAGTATCATTATCACAGAACTGTTAATATTAACTCAACATCTTCTGCTACGTTCTTTCTATGGATAACAGTTATTTTACAACGTCTGTTACAGTCTTGGTAATATAGTTGGCTAACGGGTGTACATGAAGTATTGTAAGTCTGTGACAGATTTCTACGATTTGGTCTTGTGGTAAAATAGTATGATAATCAAACTCTTATCAACAGGCTTTAAGCGCAAAAAGACGACTTGTACTCTTGGATATACGACTTGTACTCTTGGATATACGACTTGTACTCTTGGATACACGACTTGTACTCTTGGATAGACAGGTTGTACTCTTGGATACAAGACTTGTACTCTTGGATACAAGACTTGTACTCTTGGATACACGAGTTGTACTCTTGGATATACGACTTGTACTCTTGGATATACGACTTGTACTCTTGGATATACGACTTGTACTCTTGGATACATGACTT
>NW_013673865.1:27749-29044 GCF_000517525.1 Limulus polyphemus
CTGCATTTGTAGAAACTACCTCTGGAAATCTCATGTGAACGTTGGCCGTTCGCTTTATCTACAGATTAAAAAACCATCTTTTAATATATATATATATAAATATTGTAAACCATCTTTCAATATAAGTATTTAAAGTTAAAAAACATCGTTCAATATACGTATTTAAAGATTAAAAAACATCTTTCAATATACGTATTTAAAGATTAAAAAACATCTTTCAATATACGTATTTAAAGATTAAAAAACATCGTTCAATATACGTATTTAAAGATTAAAAAACATCTTTCAATATACGTATTTAAAGATTAAAAAACATCGTTCAATATACGTATTTAAAGATTAAAAAAACATCTTTCAATATACGTATTTAAAGATTAAAAAAACATCTTTCAATATACGTATTTAAAGATTAAAAAACATCGTTCAATATACGTATTTAAAGATTAAAAAACATCTTTCAATATACGTATTTAAAGATTAAAAAACATCTTACAATATACGACAAAAACGGTATTAAAATATTAGAGCAACATTGTTCTGGTTTTTCAAATATGAAATAAATATTTTTGTAAAGATCAAAATGAGGTTCTTAGATTATCAGGCTTCGATTATCTTGGATTATCAAGCTTCATTTACCAAAATGTACTTACGAACATATGACGAATAAGAAATATGTTTTTAAGGACAAGTTGAGATTTGTCTTTTTTCTACAAAGATTGAAATTTAAGAATGATGGGCGTATATCAAACTTTGACACTGAAGTATTTTACAGTGATACTTCGTTACAAGAAACAATTACATTGTAATCATATATTTTATAAGTCGATGTTCTTAACAGTAATCTCCTTTTGTTGTTTAATGGGTTTTGGCTGTAACAAAGCTGCTAAAATCATGACATTGAGAAAACAGTGTATGGATAATGATGACAGATGAAAGTGTTAAAACTAGTTTCCCAGCCTTTGTGTTAATATTTTGTTCCAAAAATGTCGTTTATCATACACTTTCATTTTGCTAGCTAAATCCCGATAAAGAGCTAGATATGTATATATATCATAGGTAACACATCTGAACGTCCTGTTCAGTTTATTGTTAACCACCTTGTACATAGGCTACATTGGTGCACTAAACGTCCTGTTCAGTTTATTGTTAACCACTTTGTACATAGGCTACATTGGTGCACTAAACGTCCTGTTCAGTTTATTGTTAACTACGTTGCTACATAGGTTATACTGGAGCATTAAACATCCTGTTCAGTTTATATTGATAACTAGACCACCGTGACCCGTTGGGTCAAC
>NW_013673865.1:29648-34710 GCF_000517525.1 Limulus polyphemus
CGTTTTTGCTGTATTTAATTACAGACAAGCACACAAACAAACAAGTATTCTTGTTACTTTTCAACACAATTTGTTTGAGAATTTCGCCCAGGGTTACACAAGGGCTATTTGCTCATGTGCGTCTCTTATTTTCAATTGATATACTAAAGAGAAGACAGCTAGCCGACAGTACCTCCCTCGTCCCTAATCTACTTTGACCAAACAGTAGGATTTGACTGTTATCTTATATTGCACCAATGGCCTCATAATAGGGACTGCGTTTTTACAACATTATGCGAACCATGAACCTTCGAGTTCCCAGCTCAGAAGTGAGCTAGCCTGAACGTATTTATAAGGAAACAAAAAAAATAAGAAAACTAGTACAATAATATGTTGATCAGTATATTGAGTTCAAAAGATTTCCTCTGTGAAGAATAGCCAAGCGTTATATTTGTATGCTCACCAGCTGGTGGCGCTTTAAAATATGTTTGTATTTAAACACAATACTACACAATGGGCTATCTTTCTAGTGACCAACACGGGTATCGAAACCAGGATTTTAGTACTATCAGCCTTCAAATCCACCGATGAGCGTGAGGAAAAGGATTAAACCACATTTATTTTTATAAAGTAAATCCCTTGCCCAACTGCAAAAAAAAAGGGAAAGGGAAAACAGATAATGTATTTTGGAATACTGATTATCTTTATTAAAGCAGTGTGGTGTGTTTAGAAGAAACTTCTGTGTAATCAGAATTAAAGGTGTTAAGGAACATGAACAAGAAACACGTTAACAAATCTACACCCTGCCTGAGCCACGTTGCCACGGTTTGCTGTCAGTATCTCTGTGTTTTCTGTAAAATTCATGAAGCCGTATATTAAAAGATTAACAGGTAAGGCTTTGAGAAACAAATGCATTCCTGACAGCCCAGGTTATAAATTACCAATGCAACTTTTCGCGTGTTTGGTTTTTCTAGAATAATAGTAGTGGACTGTCAGTGCCTGGCATTTTCTGCTGAGAAATCCCTAGAGTTCCTACCTTCTGTTCAGACAAGGAGGAGAGAAAACCTAATTCCCTAACAGATAATGATGTATAGCCTCGAGGAAGGTCCTTCCTTGTTCATCGAAGTTATTTCCTCGAAGACCATAAGTAATTCAATCCGGATAATTGCATTCTAAATGTATTTTTTGATACCTTCTCCAGGACGGGAAGATCAATGAAATTCACTCTTCTGACGTTACGTGTCTGTTTTCAAGTGGAGAGCAGAGACGCTATTTGAATTTGCTGTTCGAATCCCGACCGATAAAACATTCTAATATATGTTCATTATCAAACGTTATAAAATTAAATTGTATATTGAAATATCACTCAAGTGATCCAGATCAAACCTTGTATCCATTGTTCACCAACATGTAACTATAACATCTGTAACATGACATGTTTGTTTCAATGTTTACCGTTTTGAAGCTGTGTAAATTTATGCTATTTTTATTGAATATCTAGAAGACATTAGTATTACATTCGTCTTTTAAAATTTAATTTTTTAAATAAATATAAACTTTGTTAACAAGATGACTCTTTTATAGCAGCTGTTTGCCAGAATCAGATTCTTTGTGGGTAAACAGAGGAAATAAATTACAGTAACAGGTACTGAATACAACTGAAGACTCTAGCTTACAGTGTCAAGTGTAACAGGTTCCGAATAAAACTGAAGACTCTAGCTTATAGTGTCAAGTTCAGTACCTGTTACACTTGACACTATAAGCTGGAGTCTTCAGTTTTATTCAGTTTTACACTTCACTGTAAGCTAGAGTCTTCAGTTTTATTCAGTACCTTTTATACTTGACACTATAAGCTAGAGTCTTCTGAATAAAACTGAAGACTCTAGCTTATAGTGTCAAGTGTAAAAGGTACTGAATAAAACTACTTGACACTATAAGCTAGAGTCTTCAGTTTTATTCGGTACATGTTACACTTGACACTATAAGCTAGAGTCTTCAGTTTTATTCAGTACCTGTTACACTTGACACTATAAGCTAGAGTCTCCGTAACAAGTACTGAATAAAACTGAAGACTCTAGCTTATAGTGTCAAGTGTAACAGGTACTGAATAAAACTGAAGACTCTAGCTTATAGTGTCAAGTGTAACAGGTACTGAATAAAACTGGAGATTCTAGCTTATAGTGTCAAGTGTAACAGTTACTGAATAAAACTGGAGATTCTAGCTTAGAGTGTCAAGTGTAACAGTTATTGAAAAAATGGAGTCGATGTTCCATTAGTGAACAATTCCTATATTAATGTGTCGCTGTTTCATTAGTGAACAAATCCTGTATTAATGTGTCACTGTTCCATTAGTGAACAATCCCTGTATTAATGTGTCGCTGTTATAGTAGTGAACAATCCCTGTATTAATGTGTCGATGTTCCATTAGTGAACAATTCCTGTATTAATGTGTCGCTGTTATAGTAGTGAACAATCCCTGTATTAATGTGTCGCTGTTTCATTAGTGAACAATTCCTGTATTAATGTGTCGCTGTTTCATTAGTGAACAAATCCTGTATTAATGTGTCGCTGTTCCATTAGTGAACAATCCCTGTATTAATGTGTCGCTGTTATAGTAGTGAACAATCCCTGTATTAATGTGTCGATGTTCCATTAGTGAACAATTCCTGCACACACTTCTAGTGCTCTTCATTTCTGTGTAAAACAAAAACAACTTAATAATAAATATTAAATGATATATTTATCTGAAGTGATGTCTCAGATGGCGCAACTCAGATTCCAACAGTCCCGAAGTCTTTGTCTGTTAAGTAAATTAAATAATATTTGGAAATTATATCGGACCTCTAACGATTAACAAAAGTAGTAATATACGTGATAACCCTCACATAAAATGAAACTGTCATCCTGATGCCTTGTAATATAGTAAGAGCAAAAAATAATAGTTTAATAACGAATACTAATATTAAAATATTTCTTTAATACGATCGGTTGGTTAGAAATTAAAACACTGGATAACATGTTAAGATTAATTATCTTTCTTTGTGAATATAACATGATAGGTTGTGTAGAAGTTAAAAACACTGGATAACATGTTAAGATTAATTATCTTTCTTCGTGAATATAACATGATAGGTTAGTTAGAAGTTAAGAACATTCATAACATGTTAAGATTAATTACCTTTCTTCGTGACTATAACATGATAGGTTGTTTAGAAGTTAAAAACACTGGATAACATGTTAAGATTAATTATCTTTCTTCGTGAATATAACATGATAGGTTGTTTAGAAGTTAAAAACACTGGATAACATGTTAAGATTAATTATCTTTCTTCGTGAATATAACACGATTGGTTGGTTAGAAGTTAAAACACTGGATAACATGTTAAGATTAATTATCTTTCTTTGTGAATATAACATGATAGGTTGTGTAGAAGTTAAAAACACTGGATAACACGTTAACTATTCACGAAGAAAGATAATTAATCTTAACATGTTATAAGTGTTTTTAACTTCTAAGCGACCTATCATGTTATATTCACGAAGAAAGATAATTAATCTTAACATGTTATCAGTGTTTTAACCTCTAACCAACCTATCATGTTATATTCACGAAGAAAGATAATTAATGAACATGATAGGTTGTTTAGAGGTTAAAACACTGGATAACATGTTAAGATTAATTATCTTTCTTCGTGAATATAACATGATAGGTTGGTTAGAAGTTAAAACACTGGATAACATGTTAAGATTAATTATCTTTCTTCGTGAATATAACATGATAGGTCGTTTAGAAGTTAAAAAAACTGGATAACATGTTAGGATTAACTATCTTTCTTCCAAAGAAATTAAACGTAAGCCTTGAGGGCTACACTTCGAGGCTCGAACCAGCACAGCTCAGATAGCTTATTGTGCAGCTCTGAGTTTAACAACAAATAAAATCACCGCCATGAAAGGTTCTTTTAGTACGTCGGAATTATTCGAATTCTCTGAAGTTCATTTCTATTTATTCTGTTCAACAAAGAAGACCATGACAGAAAGGAAATAAATTATTTGAATTTAAAAATAATAAGTCTTTATTTTTCTTCGTACATTGAGAACTCCCATAGATAACTTATAGACTGACTAATTAACTGATGCCTGTAGCTTAAGAGTGTTTTCAGAAAACAATTTTTCTGGTTTCCAGACAAGATTAGATCGATTGAAACGTGGTTTTTAAACTTATTTAGAATCGATTTAGAGATCTGACCTTATTTCTCTAGAACTGGCGAAATTATATTATTTTTAATAAATTGCTCATTTCAAAAAGTGTGACAGTTCTTTTAGAAGCAGTTAAATTCTTATTTTATTATTTATTTATTTATTTCTCCAGTTTTTCATACTTATTTAACGTAAAAAAAGTTGAACTTAGAAGATAAAACACGAGAGTTTTACATATCTATAAAATGACAACAAACTGATCCTATAAAAAACTTTAATATCGATCACTTAAACAACTTCAGTCTGACGATAAGCTAGTTAGAAAAACTTCGAACAAAGGCAAAAGATTTCTTTATTATGATTAACACTTGCTCCTGCAAGTTTGGAAGAAAATAACGCATACGTTATAATCTCACGAGACGGTTAGAAATGAAATTTCACCTACTACATCAAGAAGCTGAAACTATCAAACTTAACAAAGTTTATTTTATTTGATCAGTAACTGAATTTTAGTCTCAGAAAGTCGCTAAATTAACTAAAAGAGGAATATAACCTACTCATGGTACTAATAAGTAAATCGTTTAGCTTAGAATGAAAAGCAGGGGTAAAAATTATTTGTGTGTTAGTTAAGGACAAAGCTACACAATGGGCTACTTGTTTTGTGCCCATCACGGGTATTGATACCCGGTTTCTAGTGTTATAAGTACACAGACTGCCTGCTGTGCCACTGGATGGCAAGGATAATGCTAATAAACAAAGGTAACATAATAAAAGGTTTTAATAACAGAAGAGGAGGAACAAGAAAGGCATTTAGGAACGTTTCAACCAACTGTTTCTTTGTTGTTAAACAACACAGTGGATAATATGTGCTGTGCCAACAACGAAA
>NW_013673866.1:0-3129 GCF_000517525.1 Limulus polyphemus
AGACGCTGTGATTTTAAGAACTTATTAGTAAAACCAAAGAAAAATCTATATCAATATGTCAACCACACTTCATTTGCCTTATCCAGTGCTTACGAGGTCTTTCGATCAATTCCAAGGCTCATCAGGCCGGCTGAGGAACAACAGATATTCTAGTGGTTTAGGCGCTATTTATACCACCAGTTTCGTGAACAAACACTTTTATGGTGTGAACTAGATTAATTAAGGTTAGGACAACTATGTACTGATATTCGTATCGTTACCATAGATCATAAACACATTAACCAAACTATATTATTTAGGAATATGAATTTTCTTTCTTGTTTTAGGCTTATAACCTTGGAGTTGGGAAAAGTTATTCTGTTCTTCAAATGATAAACACATTCGAAAAAGTTTCGGGAAAGAAGATCCCTTACACCATCTGTAAAAGTCGAGGAATTGATGTCCCCCGATTATGTTCAGATATAAATTTGGCTAAGAGAGACTTTCAGTGGGAGCCTATTCGAACATTAGAAGATATGTGTAAGTACAAAAATCGCACTGTTAAGTATATAATAAAGAGATACAATTTAATGTGTTGAAATATACATTAATTTTTAAAACACGTGAAAGTATATCGTACCTACCTACCATTTGTTATTAATATATGACATCTATGAAAAGAAACACTTCATTATCTCTGTTCGTTTTCTTTTACATTAGTGCAAACTTATTTGAACTTTACCAAACTATTCTTTTGAATAAGTTACGTTCTGTAAAATATACTTAAACAAAATACGTTCTGTAAACTATACTTGAACAAAATACGTTCTGTAAAATATACTTAAACAAAATACGTTCTGTAAAATATACTTGAACAAAATACGTTCTGTAAAATGTACTTAAACAAAATACGCTCTGTAAACTATACTTGAACAAAATACGTTCTGTAAACTATACTTAAACAAAATACGTTCTGTAAAATATACTTGAACAAAATACGTTCTGTAAAATATACTTAAACAAAATACGTTCTGTAAATTATACTTAAACAAAATACGTTCTGTAAAATGTACTTGAACAAAATACGTTCTGTAAAATGTACTTAAACAAAATACGTTCTGTAAAATATACTTAAACAAAATACGTTCTGTAAACTATACTTAAACAAAATACGTTCTGTAAAATGTACTTAAACAAAATACGTTGTGTAAAATGTACTTAAACAAAATACGTTCTGTAAACTATACTTGAACAAAATACGTTCTGTAAAATGTACTTAAACAAAATACGTTCTGTAAACTATACTTGAACAAAATACGTTCTGTAAAATATACTTAAACAAAATACGTTCTGTAAAATGTACTTAAACAAAATACGTTCTGTAAAATGTACTTAAACAAAATACGTTCTGTAAAATGTACTTAAACAAAATACGTTCTGTAAAATGTACTTAAACTTTCCAAATTCAATAATAAAAATACATGTTTATATTTTCAATAAATTGGAAAAAACTATTATGTATTGTTTTGCCCCTCAGTTGCTCAGCGGTAAATCTGAAGACTGATAGCGCTAAAAACCGGTTTTTGATACCCGTGGTGGTCACAGAACAGACAGTCCATTGTGTAACTTTATTTTAAACTACAAACAAACCCTAATTGTTTTTATCAGAGGATAAAGTTTATAAAATTATAACAAAATCTTTATATATGATAAAGCTTTTCCCCCCTCAATTTTATGCATAGCGTAATGGAACGTGAAACACTCTGTAACTTCTCTTGGGATATTTTGCTCGATAACGTTTTGTGACATTATCAAGATAGGTCAAAGAGCACAATATTAGTAAAATTATTCGTGAATTTTTCTTGTCATACAAACTAACTGATGTGTGATGAGGTCGGGATAATGTGTGTGTGTTTGTATAGCAAAGCCACATTGGGCTATGTGCTCTGTGCACCGAGGGAAATCGAACCCCCTGATTTTAGCGTTGTAAATCCGTAGACTTACCGCTGTCCCACCGGAGAACAAGGTCAGAATAAAATTTGCCTAGTAATCTGTGTACAATGTTCTCCAAGCGAAATTAATGATAACAATATTGTCTCAGTAAAATTAAAAATTATATACTTTCATTTTGAATAAAATATGTTTTAAAAAATCAATATGATATTACAAAACCATTAACCACAAAACATAATTTCAGTAAGTTATTTTAAACCTTTTATTATTTTCACAACGTCTAAAAATGGAGGCAAAAAATCATTGTTTTCCGTAAACAAAATTATACAAAGTTAAACAGTCACGAGTTATAAGGATAGTATATAGTATGTAAATACAAAGTTAAACAGTCACGAGTTATAAGGATAGTATAGTTATAAGGATAGTATATAGTATGTAAATACAAAGTTAAACAGTCACGAGTTATAAGGATAGTATATAGTATGTAAATACAAAGTTAAACAGTCACGAGTTATAAGGATAGTATATAGTATGTAAATACAAAGTTAAACAGTCACGAGTTATAAGGATGGTATACAGTATGTAAATACAAAGTTAAACAGTCACGAGTTATAAGGATAGTATATAGTATGTAAATACAAAGTTAAACAGTCACGAGTTATAAGGATAGTATATAGTATGTAAATACAAAGTTAAACAGTCACGTGTTATAAGGATAGTATATAGTATGTAAATACAAAGTTAAACAGTCACGACTTATAAGAATAGTATATAGTATGTAAATACAAAGTTAAACAGTCACGTGTTATAAGGATAGTATATAGTATGTAAATACAAAGTTAAACAGTCACGACTTATAAGGATAGTATATAGTATGTAAATACAAAGTTAAACAGTCACGACTTATAAGGATAGTATATAGTATGTAAATACAAAGTTAAACAGTCACGAGTTATAAGGATAGTATATAGTATGTAAATACAAAGTTAAACTGTCACGACTTATAAGAATAGTATATAGTATGTAAATACAAAGTTAAACAGTCACGTGTTATAAGGATAGTATATAGTATGTATATACAAAGTTAAACAGTCACGAGTTATAAGATAGTATATAGTATGTAAATACAAAGTTAAACTGTCACGACTTATAAGGATAGTATATAGTATGTAAATACAAAGTTAAACAGTCACGAGT
>NW_013673866.1:3981-6300 GCF_000517525.1 Limulus polyphemus
ATAGCATATAATATGTAAATACAAAGTTAAACAGTCACGAGTTATAAGAATAGTATGTAGTATGTAAATACAAAGTTAAACAGTCACGAGTTATAAGGATAGTATATAGTATGTAAATAAATTAGGCTATTTTAACATAAGAACACCCTTACTGAAGGGTCGATATTTCAATATGTTTTCTTTATATTTTAGGTAAAGACACCTGGTGGTGGTTTTTTAACAATCCTCAAGGCTATTCATAAGACAAAGCCTTCTTTTCGATTGATGTGGATATCTATCCCCATTTAACAAATTTCTTATAAAAATTACTGATAAAAACTTGAATATTAAATGTGTTTAATTTTGTATTGTGTGTGAATTAAATATTTCAAATCAATGTTTCGTTTCGTACTGTATTTAACATTATTTTAACGTCAGTTTATTGCTAACTTAATTAATAACAAACTCAACAATATATCTTCTTTCAACAATAGAAATAATATATTAGTAGTTGGCCTTTGTACAAAAGAAAACATATCCCAGTAATCAGTGACTTTCAACAGCAAAAAATTAACTTCCACTCAGAGTAACAGTCATCCGCAGATTAGTGTCGTATCTAACCTTAATAAAACATAAATAAAAAAGAAAGAGAAACCACTTGTGATTTCAAACTATTTCAGTTGTTAGAGTATGAACGCCTTTTCTAAGCTGGTGAAACATGATAACAATTCATTATTTTTCTCACAAGACATTAGTATTGCGCCTATCATATTTTTTTAAGAGTGCCGTGTTAAAAATATAATAGGCCAACTACTAATATTTTATTTCTATTGTTGAAATAAAATATATTGTTGAGTTTATTATTTTTTGTGTCCAAGCATTGTTACTAGCGCAACAGCGAGAGAGGGAAATTTAACTAAGCTCAGTGTCGACTTGCGAGACTCTAGAATAGATTTACATGTAATTTTAAATAGCCAGTTATATCGTCCTCGAATAGAGAATCTTATGTATACAAAAAGTTGAAATTACCATTTAAACTATACTTTTTGTGTGCAAGACATTTAAATGTATATACACGTAGCAATCAATTATTCATTGCTTAAATTTGGAACGGTACTTTTCCCATATAAAATTGTTTTTTCTTGTACAGTTATAAAAGTATTTGTAACTATAAATGTTAAAATCAGTTTTTATACAACATCAAGCTTCACAATTATGCCGGACAGTGGACCTAAAGACCCGTGGTTACCGCAAAAAATAAATGATAATAAAAACCGCGCTCTTCACTTTGCAGGCATAGATGCAATATAAAAGTGACAGTCAAAACCCACTATTCGATTAGTTAGCAATGGATGGTATTGACTAGCTGCCTTCCCTCTAATCTGCCCCCCAGTGCCACACCGGTATGTCTGCGGACTTACAACGCTAGAATCCGGGTTTCGATACTTCAGATAAACAAACCCCATAATCGATAACTTTAAAGATAGGGACGGCTAGCGCAGATATTTCTTGAGTAGCTTTACGATAAATTCAACAAACAAAGAAAATATAATAAGTCCATGATTAATGTGTAAAAGCTTTAGAATGACACGAGTTCTTCTTATTTATTGTCGTAGTTTTATAAAAAAAAAATTAAAAAATGTTGTTACTTTTAGAGAACAACACTTACCGTTAGCCTAAAACTGGAACATGCATGACTCACCGCGACTGTGTCGTGTGCAAAGTAAAATGTTGTTTCTACATCCAGATAAAAATAGTTTTGTCACCTGTATCGCTTACATCTCGCTGTGATGACGTCAACGTTTTAGTGTTATTTTACATTTGTTATTAGTGAAACAAAAGGAAAATGACATTTGACTTCATTGTACTGAATGTTGAAAAGGATGGAACGAAGGGGCACAAGCTTAAGATTTAAAAATAACATTCTAACCTCCAATTAAAATAGTTTATTTTTCTAACAAGATAATTACATTAGTTTATGAAATGAGCAACAAGAAGTGGAGACCGGCAACTTCAAGGGTTTAAGAGGAGACTAGATCTGAAAGATAAAGATGTGTTTAAATTTCTATGGGATTTTGAGTCCTTTTTAATTCACCATACAGTCACATAAATTGATTTAGGTATGTGAATAATGTTATGTACGTCACAGATTCTCCTTTAAATTTCACCTTTTTAGAAAAGGAAAAGAAATCTTTAACACACATATATATATATGTGTATTTAAATGTTTACAATTTCTCAGGGGTATGTATATAGGGACAGCCTTAAAGCAGCAGATAGTTCATTTAAATATTTACGGCCGGCATGGCAGGTGGTTAGGGCACTCGACTCGCAATCTGT
>NW_013673866.1:7066-9456 GCF_000517525.1 Limulus polyphemus
ACAGCAGATAGTTCATTTAAATATTTACAGTTTCTCAGGGTTAGGTATATAGGGACAGCCTTAAAACAGCAGATAGTTCATTTAAATATTTACAGTTTCTCAGGGTTAGGTATATAGGGACAGCCTTAAAGCAGCAGATAGTTCATTTAAGTATCTACAGTTTCTCAGGGGTAGGTATATAGGGGCAGTCTTAAAGCAGCAGATAGTTCATTTAAATATTTACAGTTTCTCAGGGTTAGGTATATAGGGACAGCCTTAAAGCAGCAGATAGTTCATTTAAGTATCTACAGTTTCCCAGGGGTAGGTATGTAGAGACAGTCTTAAAACAGCAGATAGTTCATTTAAATATTTACAGTTTCTCAGGGTAGGTATATAGGGACAGCCTTAAAGTAGTAGATAGTTCATTTAAGTATCTACAGTTTCTCAGGGGTAGGTATATAGGGACAGTCTTAAAACAGCAGGTGCAACTTTGTTATAGATTCTGCGTCTCAGCAAACCCTTGTGAGCATCAAGGCGTTAGATCACGAAGGAGTACCAGAAGCCATGCAGAAGCTTTATGGTGTGACAGAACATTCTACAAGATTGTGGAGACCAGTGTGGGTAACTATTGAGCTCATGTGCATAAAGGACAGACAGAAAGTATACTCGGCTGCACAAACCTTGTAGAGCACAGAATAAACACAGGCAACCACCGTCCAATAAAGATCCCTCCAAGGAGAATAGCTCCAGCAAAGCGACAAGAGATAGAGAAGGTCATGGATGGTCTAATTAAGGAAGGGATAGTTGAAAAATCAGATAGTCCCTGGTCAGCTCCTGTCGTTTTAGTACAGAAGAAGGATGGGACCCAACGTTGCTGTGTGGACTTCAGGGCTCTTAACAGTATAACCGAAAAAGACTCATACCCACTGCCAAGAATTGATGATACTCTTGATGCCCTAACTGGAGCCAGACAGCATTTAGTTATGGCCAAGGTCTCTGGCAATACCGAGTGATGCCATTCGGGCTCAGTAATGCTCCAGCAATATTTGAGATGCTGATGGAACGAGTATTGGAAGGCCTACAATGGAGGATAGCCCTAGTGTACCTGGACGATCTCATTGTATTTGCAACAACGTTTGACGAGGAAATGTACCGGCTGGAGGAAGTATTCAAGCATTTAAAAGCAGCAAACCTCAAACTCCATCCCAAGAAATGTCATTTCTTCCAGAAAGAGGTGCTTTACTTAGGCCACATTGTAAATGAGAATGGTGTGCAAACTGATCCTGATAAGGTTAAAGCAGTGTGTGACTGGCCAACACCAGACAATGTGGTGGCAGATGTAGATCTGAGTGCTTATAACGTTAAAAATTGAGTAGTTTTGCTCTTACCAACACCAACAAAAAATAAATAAACACAACTCATCAGCACAAATAGCTCATTATGTAGCTTTGCTCTTAACAACAGACAAACAAACACATCAGCGTATTAGATTGATGACCCAGAATATTCGAACTGATTTTTTATGGTGATGAGAGTTTGATTTAATTTTGCTTATAAACACACACATATTGTTATTAATGGTGAAAAATAGTCTTAAGGCTATTTAACTTTACAGCTTGATTTTGCACTTGTAATTTTAAGATTCTCCTATATGAAATAGCGGAATCATAATTGAAACACCACCAATCTGGTTAAATCGGGTTCTTGGCAGAAGTTAAAATGTTTTAATAATCATGAAATATAATCACCAAGTTCCAGGTTTTCTTCTATCTTACGCCCTTATTAAAATCTGAAAGTTTAGTTTTCGAAACCTTCGTGGAAATATCTTCAGGTTTCGAAAACAAATGAAACACTGGAAATTTTGAAAGATTCATATTGTTACGTCTCCGTTCGTTAGTTAATTTTCCGTAAATTCGTTCCGACGAATCTTTAGCGACACAAGTCCTTTCTTAAATAAAACTGGTTTATTCTTTCTGAATATAACTTTGCGATACATTTAATTTCAACAGTCGCTCTATAACAAACGCTATAATTCTCAAAGAACGTCTCACGTGCTCGTGCTCGACAATACTCAGTTCAATTACACATTGTTCTGTCACGTTGTGACCGTCTTATATATACCAGACTACCCCAAGCTAGTAGTCTCCCGATAATTCACGAAGGTTCGAGAAGGACGTGGCATGATACTAGTCACGTGACCTCGCTGACGCAACCCTGCCCCTCCTTAGTATTGTTCGTCCCGAACAATAGCCACTTACGTTAAACCAATAACAATTAACAATAACTTAATTAACTGTACAGAATTACAAACACAAATTTACAATTCAACAAAGTCTCTTAATTTTACGGGACGTATCTTCTTCCGTACTAGTCTCCGTCTCGTTGGCTTCTGCTTCATATGGGGTTCATCT
>NW_013673866.1:10338-27548 GCF_000517525.1 Limulus polyphemus
TATATATACATGTATATATACTGGTCTATCTTTCCATTCCAACGTGCCAGTTGTTCTTCTGGGTTCTTTAATGATCTTAGCCAACGTAATGCAGCATGGTCTGTCCTGATGGTAAACCTAGCCCCATACAGGTAAGGATGGAAATATGTCAGACTCTTTACTATAGCAAGGAGTTCCCTCCGTGTTACACAGTAGTTCCTCTCTGGTCTACTCAAAACCCTACTGAAGTAGGCCACTACATGTTCGTTTTCGCGCACTTTCTGAGACAACACTCCTCCAATTCCGACATTACTAGCATCACAATCCAGTATGTACGGCAGTGAGGGATCTGGAAGCTTTAAAAGTGGAGCGGAGGCCAATTTTTCCTTCAACGTCTTGAAAGAATGCTGGCAAAAAACTGTGCATTCAAACTTCTGGCCTTTTTTAGTCAAATCATGTAATGGAGCAGCTATAGTTGCAAAGTCCTTCACAAACTTCCGGTAATAGGTACAGAGTATAGGATTTATTATATAATACGAGCAAGTATATTTCATATTTTCAACTATACAAAACCTGAGTGCTTATCCTAGTTGCAAAGTTATATAGCCTATAACTCTTTTTCACCAAAGACATGTGTTCATAAACAAAATTACAGCACGTCTCAATCGCCTTGTTTACTTATATATGTGTAAAGAAGCGAAAATAAACACTTCGAGTAATATAACTCATAATTGAAACCGTCGGTACTTGGTGAAACTCCATAATTACAGTATTGAGGAGAAAAAGACAATTGTACGTTTCACAAATACATCATGAATAAACTTTGTTTTTCAAAATAAACACATTTTGTTCACTAAAATGTAATAACACAATAATTGCCTTAGTACTACCATAGTCAACTTCTAATAATAAAACGAATATTAGACAAACATAGATATATTATATCTATACAAATGTAAAACTCACTGTAAGAAGGTATGAAATATTCCTGTTATATCCACATTTACAGTTGTGTGATTAGCAATAGCTATCTAAGGTTATATAATTAAAGTATAACAATCACTGCTACAATATATTTTATATTATTACGACAGCGGAAGTCGCTTGGCGCTAGGAGCATGAGCGCTGGAGTTTCTGGAAGGATCCTGAATTATCGGTGAAGCCAGAGTTTGTTCGAGGCGCCCTCTTTTTAAGTATATATATGCCTGGCGAAAAAAATCAGCGCAACTGCATAGATAGATAGATCGAAGAGATAGATATAGATAATTGAGTCAAGCGAACAGTAGGCACCGTAAGTAAAGTGGGTGAATCACTGTGATTTATAGCGTGTGTTATAAAGGTTGTTAAATTTAAAGTGGCTGTGGAACTTCTGTGTATTACTAAAAGTTGTATCGAGAAATAATAAACTAGTTTTAATTAAGAAAGGACTTGTATCGCTGAAGTTCCTCGGAAAGAATTTATACCGGAAATTAACAAACGAGCAGATACATAACAATATATTAAATGACCAAGGTTGAGTAACAAGAGAAATGTAAATGGCTACAAATGAAAATGCAGGGTGATGTACTTTTTATGGCTCATTTATTGTGATTGAATAATACATTTAGATATGCAATATAAGGTTTAGAATTGTTTACTGCTAATCAGTATTACGAATATTTCACCTATCTCTCCAGCCACACATGCATAAGAGATAAAATCTCGAGTGGATGTTTTCTACTTTCCGTTTCTTCGGTGGAAATGTTTTCTTGTTTTTTTCACACTTTAAATAATTATAATTATATTTACATATTATTTATGAAATACGTCATAACATAATTGCACATTTAACCAACTGGCACTATGAAACGTGAATTAAGAGAGATTAATCTATTTAATACAGACTTTTAGAAATATTTTTCACACCTGTTATAAAACACCAACACTTGTTTTTTTACTGTGGTAGGCTGAAGCGCTCTCCCGAGAGCGATATGGTAGGTTCCACAGAATAATAAGAGGTCCATTGGATATTACATTACGGAGTAAATCTCAATTATCTGATTTGACTGAGTTTTTAAAATTGAAAGAGACGGGACACAATTAATGACAAAATTAAAAAATATTGGTTCAGAACTTACAAACACAATAAAAATGTGTATTTGACAAAAGACTCCAGCTTTGCCGGAGAGAGTTCTCTATATAAAAGTATTACCTGTAGAATATATAAAAATGTCGTTCCAGACCGAGAAAATATAGCATAATATACACGAAACAATAATGTTAATTTTCTCAGGCCATAGGCACTATCCACATGACCATTGGTCATTCTCGTTGAAAAATAAGTGAGGTTATATCTTTGAAATATCCCCCAACCTGCCAATGGAAAACTCCACTGTATACTTTCACGTAGCACTTAGAACTTTGCAGGTGTCTTTCCCACGAGAAGACAAAGGTAATACCTTAGATGAATGTCCAGAACAATAAAAGGAACTTATCAACTTTCTTAACTGACTTTCTATGTTAAAACTGCATATACCTGAATAAATAAAAATCTCGAAAAAATTCTATATTCAAACAATGTGTAGCAAATATATTGCATGCCTGCATACCACACTTTTCTTTCCCCTTTACTTTCAGGCCATCTTAACCATCCCTAATATTAAATCAATTAAATTCATCCATTCATTAGTGTAAATTTCTCTAACTCATATATAATTCTTACAAAGTAACACAGCTGAAATAACCCTTAAAAATATTCAGTTCAATAATTACATCATGAAAACACCCTTTAATAATGATCAAATGGTACATAGTAAAATATCCTTTAACAAAGATGAATGTGCATCATAAACCCTTTGGCAGAAACTAAAAAAAATCTAGTTTTACAATGCTAAGATACAATGTTAGTTTGGATTCATTAGCAGATAACTCAAAACATCAGTCATCATAACACAAAATTAAAATCACATTTTAATAAAACACAAAATCAAAAATGAACTTTAATAAAGAATTGGTAATTAATTGACTAGAACATCATGCAAAACATAGAATTGCACAAAAATATCCGTTCATGATATAAAAAGACTTTTTTCATAAAGATAATGATTAAGTTAAAAATACAAAAATACCCTTTAAAAACAAAATTACAATCTCTAAAAGTTATAGACACAAAATAACCCATTTCGCATTGAGTATAAATTAAAATAAACTCTTCAATACTGGTGAACACCAAGATGATAGTCATAATAAATAAAATGGGAGAAAATACATAGAAAGAAAAAAAAACCTAAAATACCCTAAAAATAAATGTGCATATACTTATAAAATTAATTATGAAATACATATACACTTGCATTAAAATACCCTTTAAATACAAAATGAAGCAATACTAAATAAATTACAAATAACATTAAAATATATACAAGCATCAATATAAATAAATAATAAACACCAAAATGAATTATTAACTTTGTCTACATTTCTTACAATTTACTCTCAGTAACTTCATGTCAGAGCTCTTATCTTACACCAAACCCAACAGCAGAATACACGTCTCACTTATTATTTCAATGATGTTACTTAAACTTAACATTGAAGCACATCACGTAAAAGCAACATTTATATATCGAATAATTTAAAAACTTACCATCTAACTAAATATTTTTTCAGACAAAAGAAATTAATCACCCCAAAAGACTGAATCTTAATTTTAAAAGTTGTTTGTGCTTGTGATTCCCTGTAATTTATAAAAATTGAGAAAGCAATTGCGATCTGGTCAGAATCGATGATAAGTAGTTGAAATAGTTAAAAACAGAGTTTACAAAGTAACACGCAAAAAAATTTTCCTGTTAAATCCTACACATAATGTAGCTGTAATGTAGATGGTTTTAGATTTATCTAACCGCTATTATCTGAATTTATATTATGTTTAACATTTTTTATAAAGTTCAAAACTCTATTTAATTAAACCTAATTCACAAGCTGGTACAAAGTATTAACCTTTTCAATGAAACAAACAGAGAATTTCACAATTTATTGTTGTATATGAACTTCTTTAGTCAATTAAAATACAATAAAACACTTCACATTTCTTCCTAATCCATAGAATCACAGTTAGCTATATCATTAATTAACACAATGTGGTCTTCCTGGTAAAACGGTTTTCCTGCAGAGCAATCCGTTATTCCCGCTATATGGAGGTTCAAAGAATGGCAGACTGCAGGATAAAATGCTCTTTCCAATCTACATCCAGAATCATCAAGAAAAAGAGTCTCAACAGCTCTAGTTTCATAGGTACACAAATACAAGAACAAAGCTAAACAAATACAAATATTTATCAACTGCCTTTGGTCTTTATCTGATTTGCTGAGAGGAAAGGTAAGTTTCAATATCTGAACGTCACATTCCACCTTCCCCGCAAGAAAATCAGTTAACTGCTAATTAGTGAACCCAAAACTTGAAATCTTTCAGAACAAGAAAAGTATAGTACAAGTTTTACTTGAGTGAATCTGGGCATCTGAAAAACACAATAATTTTAAAAACAAATTCCATCTTAACCTTAAATCATTGGGTAGCAGGCACATAGCACTTTAAGTGTGTATTACTCAAGAATGATAGACCTCACCTCATTCAAATAAAACCATTGCCCATAACACAAAGAAATGCAAAGATGAAAAACCACTTTACCAAAATAAAAATACAAGGAATAATCCAGTTATACAGCTCTCCTACTCTCCTATGTATGACTTGAGAGAAAACAAAGAAAATATCCTTCAACAGAAACAACTTAACCCCCTTAGCTATGCATAAATATAATAATACAAATAAAAAACTCCAAACCAAGAAGACTAAAATAAAGTAAAATGGGAAATACCTTTCACCATCGAAAATTGATATAAAATGCCCTTGAAGGCATACAAGTATTAACACTTAAACGCATGAATTATCATGAACTAAATGAAAACACTTAAAGTGACACTGTTTTATCACAAAAATCTCGCTTTAAAATAACAGTTCCAATTAATTAAATTCAAAAATTTGAACTATAGTTAACAGGAACTAAGGACATTTTTTTTATAAAAGCAAAAGCTCTTACACGACAAAATAATTATAAATATGCATAAAGATGTTTCAAAACTTAACCTAAATATAAAAAAATAAAGACACACATATATATATATATATACATACACAAAAGAAAACCCTTAAACCTACTCATATGTACACTGTATAAATGACACAAACTCTTTAAATATATTCCTTTGGCCTAAGTAACTATAAGTACATATATACACCTGAAATATTTATACAAATGAAAACCTTATGCCTACACATGATGGAAAACACTTATATACACTGCATGCTCTATGAAACTTTAATTATAGATATACACACTTTGCAACAATAGATAAAAATTACAGCATTTAGAAAATAAATACTTATATATATAATTATTGCACTTACCTACACAATTAAAGCGAAAAGTTGGTGTTCCGTCATCAAGAAAAGACCTAAAAGCAAATCCCCCAACACAGCTTAATATTTCTGGTGTGCCATGGTGGTCTGTTGAGTAATCTCACTAGCCCTCATAAGAGCTTTCTGATATGTGCCAGGTCCTCCAGGACCCAGTGCTCTTCCTTCTCAAGCTGTGTTGGCAGATATCTAAGCCTAAAAACTCTCTTATTGGAGATTATTAAGCACTTAGGCATCCACCCACCTGGTTCTCTAACCCTAACAATGGCATTTTAAAACTGCTACCCGTGTAAACGTGAGCTGTTCTTTTACCTCAGTTTGGGGCTTTGTGGGAAGCTCCTTCCTTTCAGCCTTTAAACCCAAAGCCATTGTAGTGCTACTCATAATGGAAATAATGAAACTAGAACTGTGAATTCACATTAGTGGCTGCCATATGAACGACCATCTCTGATATTGATGTAGGTTCCAGAGTTAAATCAGTTGAGCTGCTCCCTCGTTGGTTGCTATGTAGGTCTTTCAGTTGGCGGAACGTCTTCCCCATTCATGATACTAGGTGATCTCACCAGAGGTGCTCACACATAACATGCCTACTAGATCTAGTGATAATACACCCTCTGAACAGGGAACATCATAGTACACTTACTCTTAGTTTTGGTATTCTCTTCAGACTTGGATTTTGAGAAAGACTGGCTCTTGTATCTTTGGGTTTTGGGGCTTTATTTTCTCTTTGATTTCAGGATGGGTTGGCATCCAGTTCTACATAGTAACAATTGGCACATTAAATTTCATAGGTTTGGCTGAATCAATACGCCATGATTCTGTTATTGTTACTTTCAGTGATGAGGTGATGATGTTGTCATGAAATGTTCTGGATGTTCTTTCTAGAATCTACATGTCAGAGGCATTGCCAAGCCATGACATAAATTTCAAGCCAGTCTCACAGCATCACCAAAATTAAATCAAAACTTCTCATCACTAGCTCCATTATTGATTTCTCAGTAAGGTTTGGTGTAGAACAGTAGCAAAAATCCGATACATCAACTGGTATGTGAAAAGATAAAAGCCATCAGAATGTTTTCAAGTTCAATCATGAATAGAAAAAGCCATGATTCAAAATACCAGGTCTAAAAGAATTCCATCTAATCGGAGAAATTCAGTCAAGAGTGTGAATTAAAGTTGTAGAGTTGTAGAGGCCCAGATCCAAAAGCAACACATCCTGGAAAATATTAACTGTCTGTAGAACACAATCTTTGTTACCTGTTTACATCTCACAGGGTGCAGCATTTAATGTTCTCAGGCTTGACCTAACAAAATCTATCTCTGACGTCATCACGGTTGTCACAATGGCCAACAGCTATCTTGTAACCCTGCCACATTCCTTAAACTATCATCTGTTTGTTAAACCAACAGAGCCTAGATCTAATAAAAAAGAAATGGGATGGAGGAGACTGTAATGCAATAATTCAAAGAAGTGACTGACATTAGTTTGAATGCTACTAGGATGTTGTCATAGTTATCTTAACCCTTAAACCTTCATGACACCAATATTTAATTTTCGTCTATATCTCCTGACACAAGTTAAGCAAGAGAAGAATTTATAAACCTCACAAAAAAGTGTTACTCTTCACCTCCAGCACAGACTAAATTTTCATGTGCTATGACTGCCTTGCAGTGTTAACAATTGCTTAGAAATTAATCAGAAAACTTCATACTTAGAGAATATTTCAATCGATTGGCCAAAAATATTCTATAATAATCAAACAAAATCTGGATATACTAAGCTTACATTTTTTATGCCAGTTTCACTATTTGTGATGTTCATTTTACACAGAGAGTTTCATCTCACTCACTACCATTTTGATCCAACATAAAATGTTGCCAACCAACACACACAAGTGTGGCATGAGCACTTTGTTTCTCAAATCCATTCCCCAGAGATAAAACACCTGTCAAATACCCTAAACAAATGCATTTTCACCACCATGAATAAAAACAACTGACAACAGTTACTACAGATGATGACTTACAGGCTAGCAACCACAGTTATCTTCACAGCTCTATCCAACATTAAGTTCAAACTCTAATATTCTCACTCAAGATTTTGCTGTCTGTTGCATTCTCAGTGACTGATTCGTTTTGTGTTGAACAATTCTTATTAATGGTTTTTGGGAAGAGTTATATAGATGTATCACGCTCGTATAACAGCATCTGCACAGCATCTCATATAACAGTAGCTTTTACCAAACTGTCTTTGTTATGTGCACTATTACCATATTAATTTACCAAAACCCGTTAGTAAACTAAGTATATATATGTACATATAGTGGAGACGACTAAAATGGGTATTACAAACTTGTATTTAAAACACAAACAAGAAATAACGTTTCAACCTCCTCAGGTCATCATCAAATTAAGAATAACATTTGAAGAAGTGATCATTATTGAACACATGTTGTGGAGACGACAATAACGATAGATGATCAATAATGGTCACCTAAGGAGGCTGAAACGCTGTTACTTATTTGTGTTTTAAATAAAAGTTGTTAATACCCATATCAGCCATCTCTACTATGTATATAGTTTCTTGAAGTAGGTTCCTCTTCATCATGACTTATGGTTCAGTAATGTGCTGCAGCTAACTGTGAGCGGTACTGCTTAACAGTGTTGGAGACCTCATGAGATAAACATTTCCTGGCAGAATTTAGTTGAACTAGAAAAAGATGCCTAAATTTTCATATCAGTAATGCTTCTTTTCCTCTACACTGTATATCAATAAACGCCCTTACCAGCAATGGTTAAATACATCAGGCTATAATAAATGGACTTTCACTATTCCATCTGACTGACAACTACAAGCAATTGGAACCACCGAATCACCTTAATACAAGTTGATCCATTCATTTTATGCAGCTCCACAGGAAAGTAAACATCAGAAAAATCATCCAAACAAGAATTACTCGACTAAACATTCACTCAATTCACTCTTTGCTTCTTATCAGAACACAATTCCTTTTGCTCTCCATGGAGGAATCATATATAGTCCAGTTTTCATGCATATCCTTTCCAAAAGAAACTTCCATCATCAGTTTAGAACCACAGCTACTCTGGTAAGGGTAGTGGCATTCACAAAGAAAACTACTTGGGTGTTCAGAATCCAAGAGATCCAAGAGTAAACATCAGAAAACTCATCCAAACAAGAATTACTCGACTAAACATTCACTCAATTCACTCTTTGCTTCTTATCAGAACACAATTCCTTTTGCTCTCCATGGAGGAATCATATACAGTCCAGTTTTCATGCATATCCTTTCCAAAAGAAACTTCCATCATCAGTTCAGAACCACAGCTACTCTGGTAAGGGTAGTGGCATTCACAAAGAAAACTACTTGGGTGTTCAGAATCCAAGAGATCACAATACCCTTTCAGTCATCAGTTTCTCAACCAACAGCTTTCTTAGCATAGTCTCTGCACAGTTCAATATGCGAGCAATGTCTTTCCAAGAGAAACCCTGCAATTGGTTTAGCAGAACTGCATATACTCTGATAATGGTGGTAATCTTTACAAGGAAAATGACTTGGACTTCTGGAAGGCAATAGAACACAACACAGTTTCTGTCAGTAATCTTTCGACTACATCCAGCTAGAGAAATGTGCAGTTAAAGTGTATATGCAAGGACTTTCCAAGAGAAACCCTTTCACTGGTTTGGAAGACCTGCATCTATCCTGATAATGGTGCCAATCTTCATGAGGAAAATTACAAGGGTGTTCACAAAGCAAAAGGTTGCAATGTTCTTTCAGTCCTTGGACTTTTAACCAATACCCATCCTAGCATGATACATGTGTGTCATTTGTAAATGCAATTGATACATGATGTCCTACATTAGTAACCGAGGGTTTGAAAAACAAGTGTTTGCTGAGCCCCTTTAGTCCTTGTGTTACAACTATATGACATTAAAAATCAAATGTAATTTACACAAGGTGAATATCACTCGACAGCTTGAAAAGTAAGAATCACCATTTCCTTTCAATCAGTGACTGTCCTAGCTGATGGTTTGACAGTTAATCCCAACCATACTGATCCGGAGAGCATCATCTGTCTAGACAACAACTCTCGGAACTCTTCAGGTGCTTCCTCATCTGGTTCAATGAACACACCCAGATGAGTACTTGCAACATCCTCCTCTGTTCTGCTGGTTGAGCTGAGGTGCTCTTCGACAGTACTCTGTCTTTTTCCGGCTCATTGGTTTCGAGTTCTGATTCTTGGTCATATCAAAGCACAAGAGGTATTTTTTATCATAAGATCTTAGCCTATCCGCATGTTACGCTCCCACTAAATGCTTAATGTCGTATGTCAGGGGACCAACTTTTCAGAGGATAAATGATGACCAGTTCAACCACAGCCAAGCTTATTCTGTGCTACTAATAAGTACCACAAGCATACACAGTCTTCAAGCCAGAACATCTTTTCCTTCGGTGTAATATTGTACCACCTCTTCTGATGTATGGTAACTTTGCTTAATTCCTGGCATGGAAGCTCATGTACACCTGCTAGTGTCATTTGCAACCACTCAACATAGACTTGTAAGATTTATGGTGCATCTAACCTTGGAGGTGGGCCTTACATTGCATCCACAGGAAGAGTTGTTTCTCACCAAAACATGAGTATGTTAATTAAACAATTAATCTCTGTTTACTTGTACAGTATGCCATCATGACATGCAACAATTGTTCATCCCAGCCAGTTCAACTTTGCAAGCATCCTATTGACAGTCTTTATAATCAGTTCCACCAAACCATTTGACTAAGGCAGTGAGGTGAAATGTACATCTTCACTAAACCCAATGCCGTGAACAACTCAGAGAACAATTGGCTGTTAAAATTATTTCCCAGAACAGTGTTATTTACTGCTTTGCCAACATACCAGTGATGGACTGTGTTAAAGTGTCGATCAGTCCCTTTGGTGAAGTAACCAATAGAAACAAATATATACTGCTTTCCTTGCTTGACCCCTTTGGGAGCAGCTTCTAAAGATTTTGCTTAATTCAAGGAGTGGAAGTTATTAAGGTGTTACTTGAAATTGTGTCAACATCCAACAATGATTCTCGTGGCCTGGTTTGAATCTTGACATACAGTGACAGGATCAGTATGACACAATTTTTTATGGCACAAAGAACTGTTTGTTCTCCACCTCTAAAGAATAGCTATGGACATAGACGTTCCTATCCAGATGACCTTGATCTAGGGCATCATATTGACATGAAATCTATCTTAGCTGTGACGTCACAGACTCATATACTGTTTAATGGATACTAAACTTAATGAAAATTAACCTTGAGATGAGCAATTACTAGATACAGACCTAGTATGAGCATTCTTTGCTCCACTAGCACAAACTGAGGAATTGAGTGCTCATGTATGCAGTCTAAGGCATTTTTATGAGCAGTTACAGATGCAGGGCAACATGTTTTACTAATTTCATCAAACAAATAGACAAGGTATATAACCTGTGTTACAGTTAATGGTACCAATTCAATGAACAGACATGGTCTTACTGTGTAATAAGATAGTTCATCTGCATTTCCATGCTTCATTCCCAGTTGGTGAAGTATGGCCGTATCGTACTCCTGAAACGTCACAATCCAACATGCAATCGTACCTTCTGGAATTTTAAAGCAGAACTCATTTCATTTAGAGAATCAAGATCCACTCAGAGAGTGAACTTTTTTCCATACAGAAAGTGTCAATAGTGCTTCACTAATACAAATAACTCCTTCACCATGGTGCAGTATCTGAATTCAGGACCTATCAGTGTATAGTTCACGTACGAGATTAGACATTCAGCCCCATCCCATACCTGTGACAGCATTGACTCAATTCCACTACTACTACTAGCATTGGTATCCAACAGGAACTCACTACCTCATTATAGGTACACTAGCTCGAGCATTTCCACTAAAGCTTCAGCAAATGCGTCATCACACTCTTGGTCCATCTGAAATGCTTATCAGCCTTAGTGAGAGTGAATGGTGCATCAATCTTGGAGAAATTGGCCACCAATTGTTAATAATTTAATGAAAACCCAAGGAAACTTAAAATAGTTCATCTTATCACTGGATGGAGCCAGTTTCAAACTGATTCAATCTTCACAGGGTTTGATGAGATGCCTTCTCTACCCATGATATAACCAATAAATTATATATATATACACATGAGTGCATATTTTCTGAGTTTTAACTTTAATACTGACACTCATCAAGACACACTACCGTGTATCTTGAGGCAAAAAAAAAAAACCTGCAGAACACACTGTGTGTTAGTAATTAACAGGAGTGATAGTTTAGCGTATTTTTTCCCCTTCTGTAGCTCGGACTGTGGTAATCCAAGCTAAAGCATATTTTCACTGAATGTGCTCTACTGTACTTTTACTTTGCATAACAAAGTTCAAGGCAATCCATTGAAAAATACCTGAGATACAACATCTCCAATTTTTATTGAGTCTCTTCCTCTTTTTTTCTTCTTCGCACCAAAAGTAAGGAAACTTTATTTGATAGAAAAACATACTTAACTTTTATGTATTTTTATTTTCAAATTTGGTACACTGATCGATCTTTTACAATTGGTACAATTAGGAGTCTCATTTGATGTAAATATAAGCCACATGTGCAAAGTTATTCAACAAAAACCGTTCAAATTTAATGACATTTTTTGCGCATGCCTACTAAAATTTTTCCTACAGCTACACCTAAAAGTAAAAGTAGACTGTTTTCAGTTTTTTGTCAATCAGATTAAAGACGGCTGATTTAAAAAGACAAAACTATAAGGTAAAAGCACGTGCAGATATCTAAGTATTGGTAAGGCCAAGCAAACTAGGTTAGCAGTTTCTAGCTCAAATTTTCAAAAGAATCATACTGGTTATTATTGATTATTCATTGCCAACTTTTCAGCTCAAATTTACTAAATTGTATTTTAAAGTTACTAATTAAAGAACGTTTAATGTCACGTGATATTAGCTTCAGCAATTAGCATAAATAATGATGCTTTATGTGGTTGTACCGATTACATAGGGGGTGATGACAAAAAAACTGATAATCTAAATTCCATGACGTTAGTATAAAGAAAGCTTGTAACACTGTTTTAGAAAGGAAAACTACCGCCATATATTTTAAAGAATCTGGTTGGTTCTGTAAAATAAAGGTCTGTTCCGAATAATAGGGTTGCGATCCTAAAGCTAGTATTAGTTAATATCGAGTGTCACCTTCATATTTGGCGTGGTTTGTTGGTGTTTATTGACTGAAAGTCATGGTATCTAATCAAAAACAACTTAGGCGTGAAAAAACGTGCCGCCAAAAAAGGATTCAGCTGTAAAATTCTTATCAACGCTATAACTGTAACTACCAGTTCGGCTGCCAATTTTGATTTCGTTCCTTTAAGTCGCACGCTGAATTCTTTTTTTGGACACACCTTTTTTTCATACCTAGTGTATTTTTGATTAGATAGTTATAGCACAACTGCTTATAGTATTTAAAGTTTTCTACACGGTCTACATGCCACCAGACCCCCCCCGTATCATTAGCATGATTTGCATGCTGATTTGTTTCACACAATATGTGTTGGTTTTTGATCTCACAAATTAGACCCACCTTCTTCAAACATCCTGCGTACGAGCTTGCAGTCTATGAAACAATAACAAATTTGTTTATTCTTTCTATACCGTCTCTAGATGCTACATTCACTTTGAGTCTAGCACGGGTTGTAAGCCTAAGTTCCCAAAAAGCATTTAAATTGAAATTCCACGCTAATGTAATAGTGCATATGCCTAAGTTGTACAATTCTTATGTCAGGATATTATTGTCCAAACTTCTTGATTATTATATCTTCATTATGATTAGCAGCTCCCTCTAGTAAACAACTATATTATAACATTGAAAATACAACCAACAACAAATCCAATGACCTACTAGCTGGCAAAATTATATTTTTCGTGCATTAAATAGACAGTAATTTTGATTAACATAAGGAAATATGTTTCTTCCAATTGCCACTCAACTATACTATTGACGGTCGCCTTTTTACTAAACCGTTTCCATTGGTATGTTGCGAACATACTTAATTAGTGGAATTATAAACTACATTTCATGATCAGTTGATAGTTTATGGTACAAATAATACTAATAGTTGTTGGTCAGACTAAAATATACTTCTATAATGCAGTTGTGATATGGAGTTTTCCATGCATTGAAAATATTACGATTTTACAACATTTCTATATTACAAATACTGACAACAATATGTTGTCTTTGTTTAATTTAAAAAGGATGTTGCTGTTGAGATGTTTTGTGTTTCTTTGTAACTCAAAGCTACGTAACAGACTATGTGTGATCTCTCTCCTGCGGAGAATCGAACCGCGCATTTTAGCGTTGTAAGTCCGTAAACATACAGCTAACCCATAGGAAAACAATCAAAATTATATATATATATTTTATGTTTTGTGTGTGCTCATATTTAAATAAGATTTTTATATTAATATAACTTGATATACTCTCATCCATTTACGTTTGTCCTTTCTTTATGGCATATTATTTTTCTGGCATTATTTTTCAACATAACTTGTTATAGCGTTACCCTTATGGTCGTTTTTTTACCTCTTTACTTTAATATTTTCGTACTTTACATATTAAATATACAAATCTATTATAAACGCTAAAAATAAGTTAGATCAGAACAGTGTGTTATTTAACAGTTTAAATATTTTACTTATTTTGTCTTGAAGATGGCGCTCTATGGAGGTTAGTTAGTTGGAAGGCAGGTGTCAACTTTCTGGCGTACATTAAATTTAATTGAGTAAGTATTAATTATTATAAATTATGAATGTAGTTTAAAACTTATCGACTATTTATTAATTTAAATTCTCAGAAAATTATTAATTACTATCATATGTGTTCCAAAATTTGTTAACTTTAACTTAACATATTCTTAATTTAAGCCTAAGTTTATCTGAGTTAACATGTGAGCAGTAACTTGACTAAGAGAATTGTAACAAGTATTATTGTCCGGGCGCTAGCGACCAAAAAAAGTTACTTCCGTTTATTTTGCTGACTGGCAAAGGTCTGAGGATGCCAACTTGTAGTATAAACGAAGTAGTAGTAGTACTACTAGTATATTATTGCACAGGTGGCAGTACAGTTTTCTAGGTAAGTATAACTGTAAGATGGGTAGATGCCATGTTTACTAGTTTAGTGACACTAACACTGTTACTAACAGCCTGATTGAGTTTGTTTACTATTAGTACTATTAATTTTAGTGTCAATGCAGTCATTAGGTAAGATATATCATACGTTAATTCTTACTTTAATTCTCAATTTACTCACCAAGCAACAAACAATTCACAGAAATAGTCCCAATGTTTACATTTAATGTGATCTTTGTATATTTTGATTTATTTTCACCTTAAACAACCATGTACTAGATTCAGAAAGATTACAAACATACACAATTTTTAATTGCAAAGTTGAATTTCCAATACTGTCTATTGCTACCATTACAAATAGAAGTAAATTTGACTGGCATTGCACTTTTCATTTGTAATTAGTACTCGATATCTGTTCTATGTTTCTGTATAACAACTGTCACCTGTGATGTGTGTAACAACATAAATTTAATACAAATTACAAAAGTGCCTATCTCTTCCTCTAATATCTACATTGGAGATGACACTAATCAATCTATAACTAGAAGACATTTCAATTTATTAACACTTTGTGTAAGCCTACAAAGAGTGCCATGTTAGATGAACTTTACACATATATATATAAATATACATAGAATTGAAGGACAACAAAGGACCTTTTGATTCACCTAGGCCATCCCATCTGCTAAACTAGACTTTAATATAAATACTCAAACCTAGCCATCCCTTAAACTCACTTAAGTTAACTGCATCCACCACATCCGAAGGCTAACCACCCTGTTAGAAAAATAAAACTGTTTTAGCTGAAGATGACTTTTTTATTGTGCCAAAACTTATATTTGTATCCTCTAGTTTTACCATTCTAACCATTAAGTATGAAAAAAGATGATGCTTTAACACTATCAGTTCCGTTAACAATCTCAAACACCTCAATCAGATCCCCTCTAACTCATTCTTTCTTTCAAAAGAAAACAGGTTCAAAGATCTTAACCTATCTTCATATAATAATCTTTCTGTCCCAGGTATTATCCTAGCAACCTTCCATTGGACCCTTTCCAACAACTAATGCCCTTTCTGAGATAAGGGGCCCAGGACTAAACACAGTACTTCAAATGTGGCTTAACAAATAACCTCTACAATGACATTATAACCTCTTTAGATTTGTATTCAATATTTCTGTAAATACAACCTAAAATCTTATTTGCCTGGATGGCTTACGTTAAGAGACTGATCATCCAGAACATCACCATCATCTCTACCAAATCCTACATTAGCTCACATCCATCAGATTTATATGTTGACAGGAATAGCAGTGCAAGTTGCTTGAAACTGAATTTTTCCCCATACCAAGAGCTGGCCAATTATTGGTATTTACTAATTGATTAATAGATTGCCCCCATTAAACTACTAATGGAATGTTCATCAAACCATTGTACATACAAGTAAAAAATAAAAATGTTGGTAGTGGGTGCTGTCATTCAATGTTTTCCCTCTATTCAGCAGTTCAAATAGAAAAAATCTTGTTAGAGGGTGCTACCAGAAAGTTGTCTTCCCTCTAGTCAGTGGCTCAAAATGTGTAACAGTGGCACATCACTTAAGTAGCTTTGCTATAGCAAAGACAAGGTGGGTAAGTTTGAAGGCAATGGCAATGTAACCTGAGATCCACTAGTCATGACCCACACTTTCAAATCACCAAGCTCAGCTGTAATTACATCTCAGATCAGTCAAGAGATGGAGCTATGAGCTAGAGGTTTGTACTTGAAAAAAAAAAATGGAACTATTTTATGAGTTGCTATGCCACAGATAAAAACTTGGAGCCATTCTATGAGACACTATGCCTTGACTAAAGATATAAAAGTCTTGTGGCACAATACCTGAATGTATCTGTAAACCAAATTCACTCAAATATAGTGTATGAGAGTGGAACTATAAACAATAATTTCAAGTGAAATTAATTCAATTTCCCATCAATCTTTGTTGGGCCATCACTGCTCACAGAATTCAAGGCCAAATTATACCCAAGCCCATGAGTCTTGTAACTGATTTAAGTACTGTTTTCACTAGCTTGCAAACATATATTATTTTGGGTCAGGTTTGGGAATTAAATTGGATATATTTTGCAATGTTTGTTGAGTCAAACTTCAAATATGACCAATCAGTGTATGCTGAAGCAAAGACTCCAGAAGAGAAAGCTATTAACCTCATTTCAACAGATTGGAATACTAAAAATGAGGATGCTATGAATATATAAGTGCTGATTTGCCAGTCTTTAAGCAAGCACTATGAAGATATCTTGAATGATGCAACAATATTATAAAGTGACATTATCTGCACAACAGAAACTTGGCTACTAACAAACAACATGAAACAGAACTTTATCTTTCCAGATTACATGATATCTGCAGCAAGCAAAGGTCAAGGAAAAGGCACTGTAACACATTTAAGGTCCGAATATAATGGTGTATTCACACACACAATTACAAGATATCTGCAACAAGCAAAGGTCAAGGAAAAGGCACTGTAACACATTTAAGGTCCGAATATAATGGTGTATTCACACACACAATTACAAGATATCTGCAACAAGCAAAGGT
>NW_013673866.1:28360-30537 GCF_000517525.1 Limulus polyphemus
TCAATGCACTTTCATTGCAAGAATTTATTTCCATCGGCAAATTTCATTAATTATGCCCCATCAATGTCAGTAATCTAAATAAGCAAAAACTCAAGCACTAACCCACGATGCTCATCTCTAGTAAGTTAGTAACAACATCCAAATTGACTGGACTTCATTAACAACTTTTTTGTTTTCTCTCCTCTAGCTTAGAATTGGAAATTTAATTGACGTAATTGATTACTTTTGAGTAGTTATTACATTATTTAGTGTCATGTAAACTAAATGATTAATCAAGACAACAATTACTTTGAAAATAATAAACTAATGAAAATTAGCTGTTCCGGTTAATACTATTTTTGATTATTCCAATAATCGATTAATCAGAATTAAATCAGTTGTCACACAAATATTCAAGTAATCAGATTTGGGGTTTCTGATCATTAATATTTCGATTATTCCAAGTTATCAAAATACTGTCATTGTGTTTATTTGTTATTAGGCACAAAACTACATAATAGGCTACTCGTGTTCTGCCCTCAGTGGATATCAAAACCGAATTTTAACATTAGAAGTTGTTTTTCACATTATTTGTTTGGCTTTGGACCAGTATGGCCTAAAGATTCGGGTGGAAAGGGTGCCTCATGATTCATAAGTCTCGGGTTCGATAACCATTTCCACTAAATTTGCTTTCCTTGTCTGTCACTGTTATTAATTTTGAACTGCTGATTAGAGGAAAGGCAACCAACTGGCATCACCCACCAGCAGCTATTGTGTAACTTGTTTTTTGCCCATGTGGGGGGAATGTGCATTATGCTTTGAGGAATACTATACTAATCAATTAATCAAAAGTAATTTATTGATAGGCCTATTGATTAACCAATAATTAGCAAATATCACTAAACTCCCAAATGTAATCCAGTTACCTTTCAACCCAATTAAATTGTTCCTTCAAGGCTGTCACTACACACTCACCTTTGAGAAAAGTAGGAATTCCAATATGATACTTTACCTCCATTCATATAATGGTTTTTGTTGATTGAGCTGCCTTTTATGTGTGCAGTTTTCCCTTGCCTTTTTAGCTTACACTCACCACTGTCCTCCATGATCTTTCTTCCATTCATCTTCTTTCCAAGGCTTTCTACTGTTCCTCCAAGGGGTTTTTGGTGATACTTGTACCCTTAACTTTTCCACATTGAGCATATCTTCCTAGCCTTATCTTTGTGTACATGACTCTTTTGTTTTTGGGATCTTCTTGGCATGGATACCCTTTTGTCACACACATGTCTCCCTGCTTCTTGTTTAAGTGACCTCCATTTTGCACCAATCTGTATTTGGAAATCTTCCCAATACATTGGAGTCCAGGGTGGAGGCTGCTTTTCAACATTTCTCCCTTACCTTCTTAGTTTCCCATATTTCCCTACCCTCTCCTGCTTCAGTTTCCATACCTCACCCCTTATTTCCTTCCCTATACCAGCCTCCTTCCTGGGTTTTAGCAGCAAGTCAACAAATTGCTCATTTTAGTGTTTTTCATGACCAGTTGTCTCAGTGACTTTCCTATAGGTTTTGGCACACCTGATAACAAATCAAATTAACATTTTTGTACATAATTATATTTAAAACTCTCAAAAGTGTTTTTTATTCTTGCCAATTAATCAATTTAATTGTGCTACTTGATTTTTTCAATTATCATTATCTCTTAAATGTATATTTTGCTACTGAAAAGCTTGATGATGATATTTCAGTATTTATCAGAATAATTTAAACATAGGTGTATGAAAAGGAGGTGTTCCTGAAGGATGAGTGTGGAAGGCAGGGGGCTGTAGATTTTTTCTTTCATTTTTATGCAGGTATTCAGTACTTAGGTATTCCTACTTAGAACTCTACCTAAGACCCTAGATAGACCAAGTAACTTTCAGGTGTTTAATGTTTTCTTTCTAACAAGCAGCATTTTACAATCATAAGATTGTACATGGATCTTGGGGGAAAGGGGCATTACTGAGCAATCTGTACTAGCTTTGTAACTATAATTATAACCTTAAAAGTAGTATTTACAATCACTGCATATGGAACTGTAAAATGACAATTGACTACTTAATATAATGACAAATTTTTTCAGTAGTGTTGTGAAGTTTAACATTTTGGTTAATACCAATTAAACATTTATTATAAAGGCTTTAGAAGCCTATATTATGATT
>NW_013673866.1:31390-33133 GCF_000517525.1 Limulus polyphemus
TGAAGAATTATGTACAATAAACGTCTTCTTATATAATGAAGTTCAAGTTTTAAAAGGTTTAGTAGCATTTTGTATTATATTCGAAACTCTAAAACTACGTTCAGACTTTTTACTTTCAATGTATGTACACTTTGATATATTTTAATACATCTACTTAATTGAATTTTAAAGAAAATATGACATTCCATTGTTTTTACTACTTCTTTAATATCCTCTATTCTCGAATAAATCTAAATTTTCAATTTCATTGCTAAATCAAAGAAACGATGCCCATTATCCATTCCTCCCATTTTCTTCCCTTCTCTACAGGATCCCATTTCATGCCAGCATCTCTCAGGAGTGGTTCGAGATATTTTACACAAGGAAACTATTGAACTAGTACATCACCCTTCAATAGGCTTCTATTTCAAGCTGTTCATGGCCTCTAAAAAGACTGAGGATTAGCATCCTCTCATCAACCTATCCAACCTCCACTACTACACCATCAAATCCTTTCTGAATTTGGTGAGCATTCAGTCTGTGTCTCTGGATGATGAAGATTGACATCTTGGATGCATATCTTCAGCCTCTAGACATTACCTTCCTTTTGTTCACAAAGGTGTAGTTTCCAATTCTGTATTCTACCTTTTGGTCTGGTGTCTGTGCCTTACGTCTTCTGTCTTGTGGTTGGAGCCTTTGCTTGCCACCTTTATGACCAAGGTTTGCAGTTCCATCACTACATGGATGACTAGCTACTTTTAACTCCATCTCAACAAGCCTTTGTCACTCATACACATATCCTCCAACATGAGACTGCTTATGTAGGATGGCTAGTCCAGCTGGAGAAGTCCTATCCCAACCCCACACAGTATCTGATTCATTTGGAGGTGTTTTTCAACACCTTTCTCAACAGAGCCCATCCTTCTCCTTTTTATTTGATGTTGATGAAACTCTTGGTTTTCAAAGCCAAATCCTCTCCCTCTGCATGAGGTTCTATCTCTTTTGTGGACCTGGGCATCCATGGAAGCCTTTATACCCTTGGTTTATGCACACATGCATGGCCTTCAGTGGGTGTTGCACGATTAATTGAATCTTGTTCGTGATCCTCCTTCCCTCCAAGTAGACTTTGCTTGGTTGCTCAATAGAGACAACACCTCGACTGGCATTTCTCTGCCTCCTCCCTGTCCCGATTTGCACCTGTTTACAGAGGCGTATCTTAAGGGATGGAGGAGCATATGCGTGTTCTCAGGAAATCCCAGGTCATTGGACAATGGTCGAATTTTCACTCCACATCAATTTATTAGAACTTATTGTAGTTTATTGGATCTTGGGTTATTCTTGATCACAATCCATTCTGACAATTCAACTGTTGTCACTTATATCAGTCGACAAGGGGGCATCTGTTCATGTTTGTTTTACAATCAAATGTTGGATCCCCTTTTCTGGGTCCAGTCTCAGCAAGCCTACCTTCTTGCTTGTCACATCCTAGGTGCTCTGAATCTTGTAGTAGATTAGTTATCTTGTCCAGACAAGATTCTACCTACAGAGTGTTCTTTTGCTCCCCAAGTTTTTAGGTGGTTATGCTCCCAATTTGGTACTCCTCTTCTAGATGCATTTGCTATCCATCTCAATACCAAACAGTTCCTCTTTGGTCTCTGGTGTTCCACATCCTTTAGCTTTGGCAATATATTATTTCAGTCAGGATGAGACCAACCTAAAGTAACCTAAATAATTTAAGGTAAGGTTAATATATTCTGTGATATA
>NW_013673867.1:0-23212 GCF_000517525.1 Limulus polyphemus
CACCTGGTTGGTTCTTTTAGTCACTAGTTTCAGTATAAGATCTGAGTCAAACTGTAATTGTACTGTTCAACTGTTTCCACCTGATTAGTTCTTTCAGTCACTAGTTTCAGTATAAGATCTGAGTCAAACTGTAATTGTACTCTCACTTCCCTGTTGTCATGGTGATATGCTATAGTTACTCATGACATCACTTCCACATAGTCTTGGTGATCTGCTACAGCTACTCATGACATCACTTCCCTGTTGTCATGGTGATCTGCTATAGTTACTCATGACATCACTTCCCTGTTGTCATGGTGATCTGCTTCAGGTACCCATGAAAGTATTGAAGTTCACTGATTTCCAACATTTTGGAACACGTTTATTTTATATAATTTTGATCTAACACTATTGTTTCTCAAGCATATTTTGATAAGATATATTTTTGATATAAAATGGTTATTATTTTTTAATTCTTACCATATGTCATGAAACATTCCCATAAAGTGAGTTGACGTTTTTTCTTTCCAGCATCTGTCGACATCTCCTGAAGTTCAGCCGCCTCACTTTGTCATGCAAGTGCGGGCAACACTGAAATTCATCCAACAAAACCCCTTTCCCGGAGTGACAGTCTTTCCGGATAACCGGCCGCACTTCTTCCGTAAGGATGAGAGTGGCAACTGGGTTCAAGTTTGTTACTGAAACCTCAACAAAATAGATTCAACGATCTGAAGAGTCACGACATTTGTTTTAAAAAAACTGGAATGATAATATAGCTGTCTTGCTAGTTCAAGGGGGTTATTAGTGAGACAAGTAAGCACTGGGCCTCTTTATCTCTTGGCCGTACCATTGTTCTTTTCGTGTTTTGTTTAGGTACTTTTGAAACTGTATGTATTAATTACAGGATTTATTAAAAGTTCCAACACATTATTTTTGTTGGAGCTTTCCAAGATTCCAACTAATCGTATTGAACTTAAGCAAAAAAAAAAAAAAAAAGTTTGTTTATAAATGTGTAATGTTTCAACTGAACAGCAAAATTGTAGGATTAAAAAAACATGTTACACATGGTATGTTTTATCATATACTTTGATGTCACGGCAACATCCCCTGGTGACTTTTTCTAAACAATGGTTCTTGTCCCAAACTTGAAGGGATCTAACCTCTTTTGTATTTTATATTGAAATATTCCATTTAAAGACATTCCCACTAGTATAAACAATTATTAATTGTTTTTTTTTGTGAGATTATTTACTATTTTATATATCTATCTATATGCACGTATAAATATAAATGATAAAATAACCGTGTGAATGTTGCTTGGTAGAATTTTTTTGAGAGACAATATTTTTGTAAGAAAATTTCTATTGCTGGTTTCTAAAAAAAAATGAGAGCTGTTAATATAATTATCTGTTTTGTAATGTCATTTGTGGTGGTTGTGTTCTAAGTGGCTTTTTAACTTTACACAAATATTACAAGTTTAGTCTTTTAGACATTCACCCACCCACCCCCCAAAAAAAAGACTTGAACTCGGTTTATAATAAGTGATTATGGAATATTTTTGTATAAGTAATAAATACTTTACAGGAAGAACAAGCTTGATATATTTCTGTTTAACGACTGTTTATAATATGTGATTAAGGATTGTTTATGTATAAGTAATAAATATTTACAGGAAGAACAAGCTTGATATATTTCTGTTTAACGACTGTTTATAATATGTGATTAAGGATTGTTTATGTATAAGTAATAAATACTTTACAGGAAGAACAAGCTTGATATATTTCTGTTTAACGACTGTTTATAATATGTGATTAAGGATTGTTTATGTATAAGTAATAAATACTTTACAGGAAGAACAAGCTTGATATACTTCTGTTTATAATATGTGATTAAGGATTGTTTATGTATAAGTAATAAATACTGTACGGGAAGAACAAGCTTGATATACGTCTGTTTAATGACTGTTTATGATATATGATTATAAATTGCTTACGTATAAATACTTACAAGACGAACTAGCTTGTTATACATCTGTTTAGTGACTGTTTATGATTACAGATAACTTCCGTAATTCGTATATCCCATGAGATCAGTTGCATCAAGACACGGTCTTCAACTATAAAGTTTGTAGATCACAAACACATCTACAGTGTGTTATAAGCACACAAATAATGTTTTTTCAGACTCTCTTACGAGAAATGCCTCAAGTAAAAACATAATGTAACCAAGAATGATGAATTTGATTGCAAAGGAAAGGCCCTAGAATTTCCAAGAAAGCAAACAGTTTAACGTTATAGCTTTTTTCTACTGATATTTTCTTGTGGATAAACCAAACTTGAGTGTTCCAAGCAGGTTAAAAAAAAAACCACAACCGGTTTTGTGAGATACTAACTACAGAATGTAAGCTTAAGCGCTTAGTATTTGATTTTGAATGCAAAATTCGGGTCACATTTCTTGCGCAATTATTTGTACATTAAATAGCAGACAATACTATTAAATTTGTAAAAACTTACAGCAAGTCAAACTTTATAAATATATAAAACTTAAATAGTATCTAGCATTATGTATCAGCCCTCTTGTGTTAGATTTGTTTTACAAGCTTTATACAAGTTCGTGTTCATCATCCTACTGTACTTGGTTTAGATCTATAGTCCTTCACTCACTACTAATAATATAAAGTATTTCGATAACACCTAAAGTATTTTAGGTTACTAGTGGTGAGGAAACTAATTACGTACATTCCACCACCTAGTGGTGAGGAAACTAATTATGTACATTCCACCACCTAGTGGTGAGGAAACTAATTACGTACATTCCACCACCTAGTGGTGAGGAAACTAATTATGTACATTCCACCACCATATGAGGCCTTCTTTTTTTGCTTCGATCTTACAGGCAGGACTGTTTCAGTGGTGGTAAGAAATCCTAAAACAAAATAAACCTATAAGTTTGTGAAAATAGCTTAAAAGATATTTGGTATCGTTATAACTATTATTATATATATATATTATATTATATATATATATAATTATATATATATATATATATAAACCATCAATTAGTTTCTCGTGTGAATACGAATAAGAAAACTCTGGAATATCAGTCTGTTTATTTTTTTTTTTATTTGCTCTCCTTAATCTATTACTTCTACAAGTTTCATGACTTCAAAGGTCACTCTTTAGGATATAAATTTACTGGGAATTTTTTTTCTATTCTGTAAGTATTAGTAACTTTTTTCACTGTATTATAAATGTGATATCATTATAACTGTAATAACTGAAAGCTATTCGGTATCAATTATTCTTAATGAACTGGTATATTGTTTGAACGTGACTCACCAACGATCAAAGTGTTCTTCAAACGTTGAAGTATCCTTATCTGTTTGCTTCTTGACTAGTAGATTATTTACACTTAAACTTGCAGAATATTGAAATTGAAGTTAATTTTTTTTATCAGTTAACCATGCTTTATTTCATAATGTTCTTTTTTAATTTTATTTTCGAATGTGACCATTTCTTGGTTAACCACTCCATATCCCTGAAATAACCGTAGGCTGCCTTTGAGAATAACAACAACAGTCTGGACATAATCATGTTTTAAAGGTTGACCACTTGTTACGCACCTTATTCTCCTTTAAACAAAGTTGTGAATCTCAAGTCCTCTCTGATTGTGCAATTTTTATTAAAATTTATTTTTAGCTTCTTGTTGTGTTGACTTTTTGTTTCAGTGATTACTGAAACTCCTTGTGCTGTAGTTAAATTTTGTTTAATTATCAAATAGTGTGTCAGATGACCACGTATATAAAGCTCTTTGTAATTTTTATATAAGTCCAATTATTATAAATTAATTACGATAATTTAATTCCACTCAACTTTGGAAAATACTATATTAATTCCCCTTTTGAATCTAGTGTTAATTTAAAAAAAAAACTGAAAGCTTAAACCTTTGTGGTTTTACACGGGGAATTAATCTGTCGATAAATTTCCATCAAAATAAAATTCTTTTTCTTATCTAGCATTCTTCTATATCACACTGGTTATAAAACACAAAAAATAAATGCTCATCCTAACTTAGATATCAACAATTTAAAAACGATCAGTGATAAGATTAACAACAACATTTTAAAAACAGTATGGCTTGTGTTCTAACTTTTTAGGGATCTTATTGAAACAAAAGTCTCTGTTTGGGCTGGTGGGTGCATGTTTAGGAATCTTGACAGTACAGATACATTTGTCTGCATTTTTGATCAAGAAATGAGTTAATGTTGTTGAACTCTAGGAGCTAATGTTGAACATTGGAAAGAAAAGTTTAATATTTTGAACACTGAAGATGGATTAACAATTTTTTGTATCTTTTTTTTTTATCTGTCATTCACAATTTAGACTGTATAAGTTTCAATCTGCTGTCTTAATCTTATGACTATCTTGATATTTTTATTAAGCTTTTAATTACATGTTAAAGTTAGAAGCAATAGAACAGAAAATAGTTTGGAATTTTAGTTAATACAAATTGTATATCTGAAATGCGAGGTTTTTAATGTGAAACGACCAGAAATGTTTTGAATTTAGCCTCACTGAATTACCAAACTTTTAGGTTTGTTAACACAGTACAGTCACTTAATTTTACCCTCGATTGATTGAACTGAAATGTAATTTTATATCTACCACATGCTTGTGTGTGTACTTATTGTTATGTATTTTGTATAGTAATGTTTCATATCAAATAATGTGTCTCAACTTAAGTTTAAGAGCATTATTACTATCTCTTGCTTCTGTATTTTCGATTAATACAAATCAAATTTTTTACCAGAAGTACTTACAGTTTTTGATAATAAAACAGTTTGTCTCAAATTGTGGTGTTTCAATGTCTCTATCCATGGAAATTTGGTAATGTTTTTGTAAGTTTGATAGCTGATGTTCTGAAGCCTAGGAACACTTTCTTTAATGAATAGTCGATTAATCACTCCAAGTGGGATAATTGGTTGTGCATCCGTGAACATTGCTACATTTGTCTTTATACACTGGCTGGTAAATAGCAATATACTTGCATTTAGCCTTGGCGGCAAAAACTTGAGGGTGTTTAAACAAATCCTCTTTATTTTATTAGTTGAGTAATGTTGATTACGTTACATTGCTGCTTAACGATAAAACACCCACAAGTATCGTTGGCAACAGCTATTTTTACAGCTTTGTGTTAAAACACAAACTGTTTAAGACTTAGCTAAGTTGCTGAAACTCTTAGGTAAGTTGACTAAATTTATTAAGAAGATAAAGAAAAACCTTCTGGAAAATAATAGTATGTGAGGTGAATCAAGTGATGTAAAAATGAAGGGTTGGTTCTTGATGACAGGAATGTTAAATCTGGTGAATCAAGTGATGTAAAAATGAAGGGTTGGTTCTTGATGACAGGATGTAAATCTGGTGAATCAAGTGATGTAAAAATGAAGGGTTGGTTCATGATGACAGGAATGTAAATCTGGCGAATCAAGTGATATAAAAATGAAGGGTTGGTTCTTAATGACAGAAATGTAAATCTGGTGAATCAAGTGATGTAAAAATGAAGGGTTGGATCTTGATGACAGGAATGTAAATCTGGTGAATCAAGTGATATAAAAATGAAGGGTAGGTTCTTGATGACAGGAATGTAAATCTGGTGAATCAAGTGATATAAAAATGAAGGGTTGGTTCTTGATGACAGGAATGTAAGTCTAGTTTGCATCGGCATGTTCCAGTTTTGGTCAAGTCGGTGTTCATTACTAACACTAATTTTTAGGAAGGACTATTTTTCAGTCAGGTTTGTGATACAATAAGGTTTTGATATTTGGAAACCGTTAATAAACTGTGTTGTTGTTTTTTTTTCTTATACCAAAGCCACATTCTGCTATCTGCTAAGTCCAACGAGGAGAAACTAACTCCTGATTTTTGCGTAGTAAGTCCGAAGACTTGCAGCGCTGTTTCACCGGGGAACAATGAACTTTTATTATTGATTAACTTATCAAAATATTGAAAAGTTATTCTGTGAACCCAAAATGTGAAGAGCATGATACGTTAGACTTATAGGAACGAAAATAGTTTTTTTTATATTTATACTTTGTTATAGGGTGTCGTCGTTGGAGGAACAGACTCTCCTTTCGCCCGAAGAGAAAGTTCCAGGCCCGTGATGAAAAATATTTCTGTGCCCTCTCAAAATATAATTTATGTGAATATTATAAAGTTGACTGAACTACTGTTAAACTGTTTTATAAGCACATTTATATACCAATTGATACTATTTAAGTACTTTAGGAGCACGTATAGTGACTAAATGTTAAGTACGGTGTTGTTAGTAGCATCAGATTTATATATTACATAACAAATACTTGTAATAGAAACGAAACTTGCGAATCACGTGCGTCAGGTAGGGAACTCCAAGTGACCAGTAAGCCAAGCGAATATCTCCTCCACGTAGAGCTGCCACCTGTTAGCAAAACTTCGAACGTTCTTCGAGTGCGATTTTTAAAAAATTATGTATACCTCCCCTGTGGCTCAACAGCAAATCTGAAGAATTATAACACTTAAAAACCGGGTTTCGATACTTGTAGTCTAAACATCATAGGTAGTTCATTTTGTGCTTAACAACAAACAAATAATTAATTATGTATATATCTAACAAATTATAAATTTATCAATTTTTTTTTAAATCAAAAGTTTTCATCTCTTCATTTCGGGCCCCCTAGCTGTCCTCTCTCTTATTGGGGACACTGTGGAAGAGATATCATGTTTAGCATAAGACTGGGTAGGTGCTGTCTATTTAGAAAGAAAGCGTTGTATCCTTAACAGCTAATTCAAAAGTTGTCAATGGAGCAAAGACGTCTAAGCCGCATAAACTGTATTTTGGGGGTAGTGTTTTTTAATTTGTTTGGCGTGAAAATATCTGAAGTTTAGATAAAAATGGCCTTCAGTAGATTTGTAGTAAACAGAAATCTCAAGCTATATGTTTCTGTATGGAATTTTAATACCAAGGAAATCTGCTTCATTGTTGGAAAAGTAGTACACAAATTTAAAGGCAGAGTGAAAGTTTGGCCGAAGTTAATGAATTCATTTATGTTTTCAACGTAACCAAACCTAAATGCTACTGATGAAATCGATATGATGCTTATAGATATTTGACTATTAGACCAGCACTAGCCTCCTAAAAAAATATTCAAGACTTAATTGAAATTAAGTAATATTTGTATGCAGAGCTTAAAAAACAAAATTTTATACTAAAACAACTAACAATTTTATTTTCAATTTATATTAATAGTCTACTGGATCAACCCTCGGTTAAAACTGTCGGACTAGCCCGATGAATGTCCGCCCGCTGTTATACCAAGTCCTCCACTGTCCTTAACATATCCGACGAACAAGGTGACATACTAGAGACCCATTTTATACCCACGGCAAACCCTTTTCTCTGCTGGCAAAATTCCGCATTGAAATACTGAGCATTGATGTTTAAATCCAATTCAGTGAGGCTTAGTAAGTTTGCTGGACTGGCCGAACCTCGTGAAATATTATTGGATTTAAGCCCGAAAATATCGTTAACAGTGAGTGTAACAGACTGATCAAACAATGCATTCTAATCATTGTTAGCAATATAATTTGAACGTCATAGTTAATTAGCTATACCTATTAATAGGTTTACATTTCTAGTTCTGATATGTGTAGTTAACTATCCCTGACCAAAATTTAATATTGATAAGGCATCTGTTCGTTAGTGCAAAACTTCTCTTATGTTTAAATAGTGTTCCAAGACTACTAAACCTTCATCATGAGGAATAACAGTATATAGTGACTGTATGTTCATTGTAAAAATATATAAATCTCCTTTTGGAAATTCAAGTTCATTTAATCTATTCAAGTATGAGTGGTGTTTTTAACGTAAGACGATAAATCAAGGCTTCATTATTTGTCTAGAAACTCAGAAATAAATTCGGTAAGGAAACAACAAGTGTAAACTGTAGGGCGTCCGAGCTGAGTTGTCAAGTTTATTAATTTGAAGCAGAAGATTTTCAAAAGTTGAGGATGTTAGATTATTAATTTTCACGCTGTCGGAGGAAGTGTTTGTTCAATGACATAATTATAATCTTATCTTCAAAAACCTTTGTGAGATCTTCATTGAGGTACCTGTAGACTTAAAATTAGTAAAAAGCAGTTTGAATAAGATGGCGTAACCCTTCTTCTACGTACAGTTCTTTTTCCATATTGCTATTGTGGTATATTTATCTGGGGGTTATTATAATAATCGTTTCAAACTTGGTGCGCTCCTGATTTGTCATGTTGTTTCTTTTCTATTTCACATTGAATTTTAAGTCAAAATTTAAGCGCGCATTTGGGATGGCCATAAGCAGATTAAAATGTCTAGTGTTGACAATTTCCTTCACCAGGTGTTCGTTTTTGTTATGTTTACTTTGACAATTTATCACCAGACGCTCGTAAGCGATAAGGTAAAGTTTTCGTATTTCATATCGAAGATGTTTTAACATAATATTTCATTTTTGTTATTAACCACGCATAACATTGTTTATAAATTATAACCACTTGCACAATTCAATTCAGTTTTATCTTTCTTACTGAAGGTGAGGCTTACAAGTTACATGGAGACAGGTGAAAGTCGTAATTCCAGGTTTGTAGCCTACTGATAATAATATTGATAATAATATGATAATTGATATCGTTGTTGAAACTGATTGTCTTCGACAGTTAAGGTATAGGAAAAAAGACCTGCCATTTTTAATTTAGTCTCTATGTGCAGATAAAAATTTATCATAAACTTGAAAACGTTAGCCCAAAAATAAGCTTGCTAATTAAAATTTAAATTGAATTACTGAATTAATACAAAAAGTACTTTACTACAATGACATAAGTCTGTGATTGTAATTTGAATTTTAAAAACATGTTGGACAACTATGCTGCTGTGTGAGATTGTGGCTTATATTGTGTTCTATCTCACAATATCACAATTTACAGTTTTGGCAAGTTGTTAGATAGATCTAATTTTATATATATTAAACATTCCTTTTTTACCAGAGTTGATATTTAAAAAAAGAGAATCTGTTACTATATGATGAAGTAAAACGGACTCAACACCCCATAGATAATTTGGTTTTTGTAATCTAACACTTAGACTCTGATGTTTTATGTTAAGTTTGACTTTCACCTTAGTCAAATTGTTAATGTAAGACTTCAAAGTCTTAAGTGTTAGACTAGTTTCTAGTAAGTTAGAGCTGTGTAGAGGATGTTTTGGTTTAAAGAACACACCTAGAAATACTTACACTTCAGTAATTCAACTACAGTAGATTTATTGATACTAATGTTGACTAACAAAATGTAACCATTATATATATTTTTCTATTAATCATACTACATATTAGTTCCCACTCCTGACCTTACAAGATGTGTTCATTCTATGATCCTAGTTGTTAATCACTTCCAATATTATGAGAAGACCCAATCAACGTACTATTTCCTTAGTGGTTAAACACTATTTAAATTTTATTGTTCCAGGAATAGCTCACTAATAATTACAAAGAATTAAGGCTAGCTGGTAAATAGAAAAATGAGCATCTTTAAAGGTGCTGAGTGTTTCATTATTCCATTTTATTTAAGAAAATTTTTAATTGTTTTGATCAGGATGGGGAGGTGGTTATTTAAATGGAACTTGAATCAACTGGTCGAACAACTAGTTTTGTGTTGAATTTTTTATTTTGTTCTAACAATAATCAAAATGTTAATTACAGTATTCTTAAAAAAAAACAGCTCTTAATAGAACTTTACAGGAACATAAGAGGGCAACTGATGATTTCCTGAAAAGTAAAGGGAGTGTTTAAAATTTTACTTTTAACCAAAGATGAGCTTGAAAGACAGGCTTGTAGAGCAAAGCCACATTGGGCTATCTGCTGTGTCCACTGCAGGGAAATGAACTCAGGATTTTAGTGTTGTAAGTCTGTAAACTTACCCCTATCCCAATGGGGGACTATTCTTATTGTCCTTGGGCTATGTCAGGTTCAGGGTTAAGGTTTCCACTTGCCTATAGCACACACTCAAGCAGGAATAAGATAGTCTATGAAGGCAGACAATGATCTGATAGGTTTTGATTATATTTACACCCAAGTAAAACAAAAGTATAATTCTGATATAAAGCCTAAATATATAAAAAAGTTTTGGATTGTCTAACCGGGCCTGGTGTTCTGTATACAATCTGAAATAACATAAAAAACAACAACACCTGGCCCAGTTATAAAGTCCAAAATTTAACTTGGCATTTTAAAGTGATATCAAAAATTTAGTGTATTTTTCCTTTTGCTTATTTTCTAAGGTCACCACTGTTTTGGTATTAATGTATATATTTCTATGTAACTGATGAGGTACACTTGTGCCACTCCTTCTTCAGGTATGGTATCAGAAGCTTTCTAATGAGGAGAAAAATAGAACTATAGGGAAATAAGCCGATGCCTGCTACAAAGTTGTGGATTACCAGTAGTTTAGGGAAGGTTTTTACTCTTTCCACCCAAGAGCAAAGTTGGAGGGAGGTTCCTTATTGTGGGGTTGAACTTAAAAGACTCTCAGCCACTCAGTGGTGTGTGTGGGGAATAGGAAGTGACCACCAGGTCTATGTGTTTATTCCCCGAAGTGATGTCCCCATACGCTGTTGGGAAACTACTTATGAAAATCAGGTACGTTAGGATTTTGAAAAGCTGTGCCATAACTTCTTTAGAGGCAGTATTGAAACTTTTTTAAGTTTAGTAGTATTTTTAATGATTAGAATTAATTGGCACTGGTGATACGAAAGAACTGTTCAAAATTCTATTGGTGAAACAAAAGGTGTATGTATACATATGCATTTTGTAGTGATGGAGATGCGGCATTTCAATTGACTTGTGTTAATAAGATTAATGGCTTAATTATTCACGCGTCTTTGTTAAGATGTTTAAACTGACTGCAATGATGAGAGAGAGTAAAAGGATTATACAAGATGGAGAGAGTTGGTGACACGTGAAATTACAAAGTCAAAAAGTATATGCAGGGATCGAAATATATTATGTTCCCGCATTTCCGAGGAATTTAACTGTGCTTGAGGAATTTCATCTTTTTTAGTTGGCTTTCCCGATTGGGAATGCAGCGTCCATCCGTATTCCTTTAGTTAAGACCAATTAAAGTTAACATATTGTATGTGATGTTACGTGAGGGAATGTAATCTTCCCGATAGCTTTCTCTCGAGTAAATGTAATTATTTCATTATTTCTATTCCTGGTTGATTGAAAAGTAACAGTAAGGATTTCTTTAGATTCATTAAGAGTAAGAAAATTGTTAGATTGAGACTAGAACCTTTGAGGGATGATACAGGAAGGTTGATATCTGATGATCATGAGATGGTTTGGTTATTAAATTCTTCTTTTTTCTTCTGCTTTTACTAATGAAGATTTAAGTATTATTCCTCATTCCGAACAGGTGATAGATGGAAACAAGATGATCACATTAATTGTGAGCTGGTTAAGAAAGAATGTGAAGTTTAAAGAGTGATAAAGCTCCTGGGCCAGATAATATTTTCCGAAGGGTTTTGAAAGATTGGATAATGTGAGTCACTTGCTACTATATTTTGAATAGTGGGCAGGTGACAAAGGATCGGAAATTAACTAATGTTACTCTTTTAAAGGGAGATGATAAAAATTGTCCCAATAATTATAGACCCATTAATCTTACATCAGTTGTGGGAAAAGTTTTGAAAGTCTGATAAAAGATGCTTTGAAAAGTCATTTAATGAAGCTTAATGTTTTGTTGGACAGTCAACGTGATTTCACTGAGGAAAAATCTTGCCTTACTAATCTTTTGTCATTCTTCGAAGGTACGGGTGTGGATTTGGTGTATATAGATTTACAGAAAGCATTTGACAAGGTGCTACATAAAAAGACTTGTTAGAAAAAATTATATCTATAGGTGATGGGGGGAGATAAGTTGGATCATTGGATAGAAAACTGGCTGGATGAAAGAAAGCATAGGTTTGTTATGAATGGATTTCTTTCAAACTGGGCTAATGTTACAAGTGGGATACCTCAGGGCTCTATGTTAAGACTTCTGCTCTTTTTGACTTACATCAGTGATGTACATGAAGAAATGGTCAGTAAGTTACTTAAAGTTGCTGATAATATTAAAATTTGGGGTGTTTCTGGATGTGAGGAGGATGCTGCTCATTTACAAAAGGATTTAGTGACTTGACCGAATAAATGGCAGATGGGTTTTAATTATAATAAATACAAGATAATGCATGTGGGTTATCATAATTTGAATTAAAAGTATAATTTGAATGGGAATAACCTTAACTGTATCATGAAAGAAAGGGATCTTGGTGTAATAGTTGATCAGTCTCTTAAGCCATCTAATCAGTGTGTTGTTGCTAGTGGCAAAGAAAATACAATTGTAGGTTGTATCTATAGAAATATTGAATACAAGTCTAAAGAGGTTATGTTCTGTCAGATATAAATGACTGTTTAATGTAGGTATTATTAATTAATTAATTAATTTTATGTTTGTGTAATTGATGTCAAGACTATTGAACATTGTGTTTGTAACTCGCTGATGCCAAGGGTACTGAAATTTCTAGAAGGCCTAAGTCATAAATGTATAAATAACTGTGACCAGATGAGCAGGAACAAGAAGAGAGTAAAAGTAAAGTCATATGAAAGGGAATTTCTGTTGGAGAACAGTTAGAAAATGTAAAGTTAACTATCGTAGGAGTGAATGACTTAATGGTTAAGATGTTAGAGTGAGATTAAGAGTTCGAAAGAGTTGAGGAGAATAATTTGTCTCGTCAAAGGGTGTTCTAAAGTAACTGAACCAGCCTGTGTGGATTTTAACGAAAAAGCAGACAATTATTGGAAGTACAAAAAAGCAGATGATTATTGGAAGTTCAGTATACAACTGAGGTAACTCACGCAACAGCATAAGTGAATTATATACTGATACTATTGCAATAAAAAGAGAGAGAAATAGTTTGGCTTGTCATCTGAATTCTAAAGCAATTGAATTAACCTAATATGCTTTTGACAAGAAGAAGAGAATTGTATAGTGTTTAAGATACAACTATGATGTCCGTAGTGTAAAGAATTTTTGTACATATGTTTAACTTGTTTTGAATATATATATATATATATATATTATTTTTAAAACAAGTGGAGTGTATGCTGTTTGTTTATTGTTGAATTTATCACCAACAAATCACAGACACCTACTGTAGAAGAATCCTAAGCCCAACACACCCATATATTTATACTACTATGTATACTACTAAAAAGTAAGTTCCTGACAATTTTACTTTATGCACCACTGGTTAGGCCAAATTTCGAGTATTGTGTACAGTCTTGGGCTCCTTATCTTAGGAAGGACATTTGTTGGAAAATTTTCAGATGAGGGTTACTAGGATGATAACCTGGGATGGAAAGGATTCATACAAGGACAGGTTAAGATCTCTGAAACTGTTTTCTTTTGAGACAAAAAAAAAGAAGAGTTAGGGGGGATCTGAATGAGGTTTTTAAGGTTATTAAAGGATTTAATTGTGTTGATGCATGTTAGACAAACAGTGTTTGGTATTGGCTAATGGTTAGACAAACAATGTTTGGTATTGGCTAATGGTTAGACAAACAATGTTTGGTATTGGCTAATGGTTCGATAAACAATGTTTCGTATTGGCTAATGGTTCGATAAACAATGTTTCGTATTGGCTAATGGTTAGATAAACAATGTTTGGTATTGGCTAATGGTTCGATAAAAAATGTTTCGTATTGGCTAATGGTTAGATAAACAAAGTGTGGTATTGGCTAATGGTTAGACAAACAATGTTTGGTATTGGCTAATGGTTCGATAAACAATGTTTCGTATTGGCTAATGGTTAGACAAACAATGTTTGGTATTGGCTAATCTGAATGAGGTTTTTAAGGTTATTAAAGGATTTCATTGTGTTGAAATCTTTTTCATACTTAATGGGTGAGAATTGTTGGACTAGGGGACGTGTAGATTTTGGCAGGTAGGACCCATCTTCAGTTAAGACAGTTTTATTTTTCTAACAGGGTGGTTGGCCTTTGGAACAGGTTGCCTCCAGATGTGGTGGAAGCAGTAAATCTTGAGAATCTGTAGAACAGCTGTACCCATTAATTTGCAGTTTACCATTGCCTGATATCAATTTTAAAAATTAGTCAGGTATAGTATTGTAGTCCTGATTACCGGTAGTGTTAAGGACTACATTAATACCACATGTCCCAGGTTATTGGTGTTATGTATCAATAAACAGTTCCTGGTAATTAAGAATGTGTTGTTATTAAATCGAGGTATTCGTCGCTAATGTTGGTGACCTAGAGAGAGAGTTGACGAGCTAGGAGAGGGTCGTCACTAAGTTTCAGGTATGAAACGTAGTGAAAAGTGTGATTGATATTATTCCATGGGTTTTTCTCTATAGATTTTCACAAGACTAAATAAACTAACTCATGGTTAAAAGTAATTGTCCTTAAACTTCGTATCATAAAACTAGTTGACTCTTGTTATAATGTGTAGTAGATAATATATAATTCAGCGAAAAGACAAAGACAGTACAACATTACTATTTTGCAAAAAACTTTGTGATGATACTAGATTATCCTTTTGAAGAGAATAAAATGAATTATAAGGTGGAAATCAAAGTATTGTTACGTCTCCGTTCGTTAGTTAATATTCCGTAAAAATTATTTCCGAAGAAACTCTAACGATACAAGTCTTTTCTTAAATAAAACTGGTCTATTTTTTCTGAATACAACTTTGCAATACACTTAATTTCAACAGTCACGGTATAACCAACGCTATAACTCACAACGAACGTCTCACGTGCCCAACAATATTCTCTGTCCACATACATTCAATTACTCATTACATTATTGCCATCACGTTGTGACCGTCTTATATATAAAAGAATACCGAGATCTAGTAAACTCCCAATATTTCAGGAAGGGACGTGAACGTTCGAGAAGCTTGTGGCGTGATACTAGCGTCACGTGACCTCCAATGTCGTAACAGTATTATACAAAATATTAAAATCACAGTAATATAAGAAAATCTTTAATTACAGACATTTCAGAATTTTTTTTGTAGAAAACATGAGGTTAATTGGGTTTTAATTGAGAGGTTGTTGATACAGATGTAAGTTTAGAAAGAACACATTAATATATTTACATTTTATAAATAAAGACTGGAAAAAAAACTATCAAAACGTACATTAATGCTGAAAAGTCAGAAAATCAAACAAGTTAAAGCCTCCTGTACTATGTTTAAAGACAGTGAAATTGACTAGACATGTTTTCTCTCTCTCTTCAGTGCTCCCTGTATAGCTAGAGCTAGTCATAATTAAACAGGAGTTATATTCACGTAAATAGGCTAACGACATAATGTTATTACAGGCAGTGGCGGAACAAGCAGTTCAGGAGCCCCGGGCAAAGAAATGATCGAGGCCCCTTTTTTCAGAAGATAAGACTACACCAAGCCCTGGGGCATTGCCCCATCTGCCCCGTGCTAGTTCCCCCTCTAATTATGGGTTGTTAGACTGTTGAGAGTGGGCAAAGAAATGATCGGGGCCCCTTTTTACAGAAGATAAGACTACGCCAAGCCCTGGGGCATTGCCCCATCTACCCCGTGCTAGTTCCCCCTCTAATTACAGGCTGTTGGACTGTTGAGAGTCCATGTTTAGTAATTTCTGATAAACACAGTTATATGAGAAAGCTATTCAGCAATCAACATTTTTGTTGAGCAAATAAAGAATATCGAATATAGTTTTTATTAAAAAAGTCTTACCTTATGTGATGTTTGTACCTTTGATAAGTAAGCAGTATATGAATTTAATGCTAAACTATTATTCAGATGTGCAACAGGCATCACTATGGCTAGTTATGTAACAAACAGTCACTAGGCCACATAGAGGCTAGATTAAGGCTTAGCGGGGCCCTAGGCTCAGGTAATATTTGGGAATAATAATAATAATTCATTCTTGCCTCTATTCTGCTAGTTTTACGAACCATAATTTTGTTACTCGGGGGACCTAGGCCTGTACCTAGGTGGCCTATGCATTAATATGGTACTGGGCCACACCCACACTTTCTTTGGTTATGTACAAGGAGAACACGTGCATTGCCACACACAGTCATTCCAACTGAAGTTGGATAGTTGGAATAATCAAACAATAGTGCTAATCAGAAACATTAATTTTGATTAATTGATTATTTTTGTCAGCCATGACATTTATTAAGCCTTGAATTAATTTAAAATAAATAGAAATCACACTGGCAATATTTCGATTAGTTTGAATAATTGAAAACAACTCTAATCAGAAATGCTAATTTTTAATTAGTTGACTATTTTGTGATATCAATTGATTTTCATAATTGTGATTAATTAATTACTTTATGCGACACTAGTTGATGTAATTGATTAATCAAGTTAATCACCAAGATAAAGCTTTGACCCTTGAGTCCAGTTGTTAGAACACCGGTCTCAAAAATACAATGAATCTTGGGCTCAAGTTTCTGTGGGGCAGGTTTCTTGACACCTTGATTTGCTATAGCATACTGTACATTTAATTTAATTAACTAGTTATAACCTGTAGTTTGAAATGTTGGTTAATTTTGTGTGTAATAAAAAGATTGTTTAAAGCTTTGTTGAAAATAACTTCTTAAGTCATTTAGATGTTTTTATTTTTAATACTTGAACAACTACAGAATTACATTTGTATAAGATACACAAGATTACGTGTTTGTAATCTAAAGTATGGGTATTTATTCTATAGGTGTGCTTGACTAAGTTTATAATATGAACTTTTTCTAGTGTTTCTAATTAATTACTTGATATATCCTGGTGTTAATCGCTCGATAGAGGTGGAATCCATACGGCGGATTTAGCAGTAATCTATTACCTACGGACCGCCCACCATGGAGTAGTAAAGATGGTTTGAAGTCGCTTCCGAAGGAAAGCTTCAAGCTCGCATCAGATAGCTGGCAGTGGGAAGGAGAGTGGCATGTAGAAGAAAACCTTGACGGACAACCGCTTGGGACTGAAGTAATGTTTCGTGCTTCATGTTGGAAATTTCAATATCATTTGTTTAATTTTGTGGATATTATTCAGTACATGAATTTATTTTTTAAACCATCCTGTAAGTATTACATATTTGTTAAGGATTTTTATTTATTTTTTTGAAGGAAGTAATAACTTGTTATTTCTTTACTTTAAAAATAACAGTCGCCTACTACGAACATCAAACACTATTACATTTGCAGATGAAATAATTTTATTGGGTTGGTATTTTCCCGACTAATTATTCCATTATTAGTAAAGTTGTACCTAACAAGCCACCGGCTCGAAGGGAGTTAATATTAAAGACTGCTGATGAGATAACATAACTTTGTATTACTGCTTTATGTTACTACTGTAATAAAGAAATACAAAGCAGGAAGACGTAAATTTAGTTAGTAAGGTCTGAGATAAGCCTATAGTTGTTTCAACAATTGGGTTTAGTTATAAATTATAATGCTGTGGGACTTAAATATATCAGCTACATTGAAAGTATTTGTTTAAGTAGTCAGTCAAAGCATACTAACAGGAATTCTGAGGTTCGACAACTGGAATGGGTTACCTGGACGAGTAGGGAGAGTAATCTCATAAATTAAGGGTTTTTGATTTGTTGTTATATTTGTGTTTTGACTCAACTTCTAAAAATATATGTTTTTAACAAAACATTTTGAATAACTAGAATACTCAATGTAATTGTTTAGGTCAGTCATTCCATTCATTTGTTATTTAATTGGAGGTTTCTTTCTTCGCTTCTTCTCCCTTCAGACTAATTTCTTGATCTGTATTACTGAGCTTCAAAGAACTTGAACACTTAGCAATGTTGAATTAGGAATATTCCAGTCAAGTTGTTTTAACTCTTTTAAACCTGTAGTTTTTGGTGCATTCTGCCAGAATTATTATCAGGATTTTCTAACAATTATCACTCTACCTTATAAAACTTCAATTTTCATAATTTTGCAGACAATAACATTGTTTGGATTAGTTTTCGTAAATGTTATCAGATGCTGTCACCATCCAATGGGTAAATCTGGATATTCAGAAGGATGCTAGTAGTGATTTCTAGGATGCTATCTGGATGCTAGTAGTGATTTCTAGGATGCTATCTGGATGCTAGTAGTGATTTCTAGGATGCTATCTGGATGCTAGTAGTGATTTCTCAGGCTTAAGGAGTTAAAAAAGTGTTTTAGTTTGCAAACAAACGAACAAACAGAATATGGTTTGTATTTTCTGTAAAGGAAATGTGCTTTTCTTGTTTAATCAGTTAATTAATAACTAATTAATAATTAATAAGAAACTGTATTATTTTAATGCAGGGTTGGACGTATGCTATTGATTTCCCAAGGCAGTATTATCCAGAAAAACGTTGGAACTCCTTGGTACGCAGGAAGAAGTGGATACGGTGTAGACGTTATGCAACTGTGGACAAATGGGTCCAGGTAGTAAAAAAAAATCATATTGATTTTGATATAATAAATTCTTTAACAGAGATAGAGATTTTGGATGAAGAGTTGAAAAGGATGAAGTTTCCCACCGGTTGTTGCTCCGTTAGGCGACCCCTGCTCTCGTGGAAGTCGCACTCCATGGGCTTTTCCTTTCTGTCGTTATTTCAGAACAGAACCTATCTTAGTAAATTATAAGCACTGGGCCCCTCCACCATCTTCAGTGTGGGATTTTAGCTTTTAGTGGTGCAGAGAGGTGAGTAGCATTTCTGAAGTTAACATTTTCCTTTTCTGAAAATGTACGTAACTTAGGAAATTGCTACGGGAATTGTCGAAGAAGACCAGATTCTAAACTACTTATGTCTGTGTAGAGTGAATAAAATAGTGTGAGAAGTAATTTTTTGAAGGTGAAAAGATCTAGCTTCTGAAGAGAAGAACAGTGGAATTTAGTTGGAACTTTTGAAGACTTAGAAACAAATAACGGATCTTGAAATCTTTTTATTGTTTCTTTGGCCATTCTTTTCTGTCCTGAAAATGTTTTCTTGTTTAATTACTTAGTCTGAAATGTACATAAATTTTCTATGACAAGGCAACTGGTAAGCTGACTAGGTGTATTATTACTTTTTTTTAATGTTTCCTACAGCATGTGACTTAAATGAAATACCATTTGTTAAATAAAAAAAACATAAAGTATTTTTGTTTCCGTAGGTTCCCAGTGTACACGAAGATCCCACAGAAGAACCTTTTATTGATATAGCAGTTGGAGGATCTGAAATACCTGGAGGAGATCCTGATGCTGTAACTGTATGGGCAGTAACTGTGATGGGCAGAGTATGTAGCCCTTGGGAGTGTTGTTTGTTAACTTTGTTTAGTAGATGTTGATTGTAATGGTTGTTTAGAAAGTTTGTTCATTAGACTAAGTGTTATTGATGTTAATTGTAAGGGTTGTACACCTTGTTTGACAGACCAGATGTTGATATTGATTGTATGGGTTGTATGGTAACCATGTTCGATAGAGCAGATGTTGATATTAATTGTAAGGGTTGTACGGTAACCATGATTGATAGACCAGGTGTTGATATTAATCGTATGGTTGTACAGTAACATTGTTTGATAGACCAGATGTTGATATTGATTGTATGGGTTGTACGGTAACCATGTTTGATAGAGCAGATGTTGATATTAATTGTAAGGGTTGTACGGTAACCATGATTGATAGACCAGATGTTGATATTAATTGTATGGGTTGTACAGTAACCTTGTTTGATAGGCCAGATGTTGATATTGATTGTCAGGGTTGTACGGTAACCATGTTTGATAGAGCAGATGTTGATATTGATTGTAAGGGTTATATGGTAACCTTGTTTGACAGACCAGATGTTGATATTTATCATAAGGGTTATACGGTAATCTTGTTTGACAGACCAGATGTTGATATTAATCGTATGGGTTGTACAGTAACCTTGTTTGATAGACCAGATGTTGATATTGATTGTATGGGTTATATGGTAACCTTATTTGACAGACCAGTTGTTGATATTGATTGTAAGGGTTATACGGTAACCATGTTTGACAGACCAGATGTTGATATTGATTGTAAGGGTTATACGGTAACCTTGTTTGACAGACCAGATGTTGATATTAATCGTATGGGTTGTACAGTAACCTTGTTTGATAGACCAGATGTTGATATTGATTGTAAGGGTTATACGGTAACCTTGTTTGACAGACCAGATGTTGATATTTATCGTAAGGGTTATACGGTAACCTTGTTTGACAGACCAGATGTTGATATTGATAATAAGGGTTGTACGGTAACCATGTTCGATAGACCAGATGTTGATATTGATTGTAAGGGTTATACGGTAACCATGTTTGACAGACCAGATGTTGATATTGATCGTAAGGGTTATACAGTAACCTTGTTTGACAGACTAAGTGTTGTCATTAATTATAAGGGTTGTACAGTAACCATGTTCGATAGACCAGATGTTGATATTGATTGTAAGGGTTATACGGTAACCTTGTTTGATAGACCAGATGTTGATATTGATCGTAAGGGTTATACGGTAACCATGTTTGATAGACCAGATGTTGATATTGATTGTATGGGTTGTACGGTAACCATGTTCAATAGACCAGATGTTGATATTGATTGTAAGGGTTATACGGTAACCATGTTCGATAGACCAGATGTTGATATTGATCGTGAGGGTTATACAGTAACCTTGCTCTGTAGGTTAAGTGTTCTTGATGTGACACTTTTCACATCAGATTATTCTAGATATCAGGTTTTGTCAAAATTAAGTTGTTACATGTATTAATTTCCACACAAAATTACATTAGCAAGTGAAAATTATGAATCGTGTTTTAATCACTAATATTGTTTTTACCTCCATGTTGTGTCTACGATAATCTTACTTAATGATGTGGACACTTTCCACAGGTTATGTTCCGTTATGGAGTGAGAACCATCCGTCCTGAAGGCCAAGGGTGGATCCATGTTACAACTCCAGCTGGTTATGAAGTCAGTCAGATTTCTGTTGGTCCAATGGGGTTGGTGTGGATTGTACTTGGGGATGGGGCTACATTAGTCAGAACAGGTGTAACCCGTGAAAATGCTAGAGGTTAGTCACTTTGAAGAGGAGTGCCTTAGAGCGATTATAAGAATCCAGAAAAGTTATCTAAATTTCAGAGAGTTTTCAGAGATTTTATTTTTTTTATCAGGAACGAAAAAAGCAAAAGTATGTGACACACTCTAAAAGAATATTTAAAGGACTAATTAGTTTGAGATAGGTAAAGTACCACAAGTTCGGTCATTTAATAGAACATAAATACAATAAACGCAGCTGTAATACTAGAGTTATCTTTACAGAAAGTAGAGGTGTCATATATAACTTCTTCTGTATCATGTAGGTCAGCGGGAATGGATGCTGGTCTCATTTTCGTCATGGCGAGAATTTCTAAGCAATTAACGATAGATGCTGTTTGAGAACAGCAGTCAACAACTTCAAACTGTCGCTTAGCAACACGACTTCAACTTTTCAAGTGGTGTACTTCAACTGTCTGAACTAACAGTTTATATTAGTTACTCACAGTTTCTTGTATAAGAGATCTTAAAAGTTGAGAATTTTAAAATCAGTTTAACAACAAGAAGAAAAGCATTAAAGATATTCAGTTATCTACAGTAAATCCATCAAGATCTACTTTCAAATTGTTTGGAAGTTTTAAACTCAATTTACAAAGTCCAGATTATTAGCCATTTCGACACGACACAAAAGAATCGGTTCATGTGGCCGACACAGCGAAGAGAACGTGTATGATATACTTAAAAGTTAAGAACTAATTTTTGTGTTAGAATGATAACAGTATTCTCTGCTCACCTTTCCTGTCCTACTAACAGCCCACACCGTATTTGTACCAACAGACACTTGCACCAACTTTTCAATATCATTCGGAGATGAAACCTCTTTCCAGCCGTCACCTGCACATCAACTTTAGGGTTATAATTCTTTCTTTGATGGATAGAAATTACCTAAAGAAACTTGAAAATTAAATGCTTAACATATTAAAAAGATAAAAAAATAAAAATAATACATTCCCAAACTTCAAGTTCTTACAATTACAAAATACAACAAAAAATACACACACAGTCCACCCTCAAGAACTATGCAAACCCTTAAAAATTAAAGCTTTTTTATATATACACAGTTAAAATGATACTGATTGAGCAAGTAATACACTATTTTATTATACTGATTGAGCAAGTAAAACACTATTTTATGATACTGATTGAGCAAGTAAGACACTATTTTATGATACTGATAGCTTATAAACACTTATAAGACTAAATATAACACTTCCCTAGCCCAGGTCAATACAAAGTTTTTCCATCAGTTTAAAAATCTGACAACTACATGTTAAGTAATGTTTTGTATTCACTAACCTGCATGTCAAAAGTTATAAACAATGATACAGAATCGTATAATTTAAACAGTTTCAGAAACCATTTGTTCTACATTCTTCTTGTCCAGAAATAGTTGTTAGTTCAACTACAAGTAACGTCAATATGTGTTACTATTATACAAGTGAAGAATATAAAGATTAAATAACACAAAGGTCAAGATCAAAGTGTTATAAATACATAAACAAGTTTGACTGAATGAAAATGTATCAAAAAATGCACTCTAAAATAGTGTCTTACTTGCTCAATCAGTATCATAAAATAGTGTCTTACTTGCTCAATCAGTATCATAAAATAGTGTTTTACTTGCTCAATCAGTATCATAAAATAGTGTCTTACTTGCTCAATCAGTATCATAAAATAGTGTCTTACTTGCTCAATCAGTATCATAAAATAGTGTTTTACTTGCTCAATCAGTGTAATAAAATAGTGTTTTACTTGCTCAATCAGTGTAATAAAATAGTGTTTTACTTGCTCAATCAGTGTAATAAAATAGTGTTTACTTGCTCAATCAGTGTAATAAAATAGTGTCGTACTTGCTCAATCAGTATAATAAAATAGTGTTTTACTTGCTCAATGAGTATAATAAAATAGTGTTTTTACTTGCTCAATCAGTATCATAAAATAAGTGTCTTACTTGCTCAATCAGTATCATAAAATAGTGTTTTACTTGCTCAATCAGTATCATAAAATAGTGTCTTACTTGCTCAATCCTGAGCACTAAATAGACG
>NW_013673867.1:24054-29806 GCF_000517525.1 Limulus polyphemus
TATTTTAAACAGCGTGCGTTATGGAAATAATTTATTTCATTATTTCTATTTCACCTTCAAATTTTTTGTTTCTTTGTAGAATGTGACACTTACTTTGCGAAAATTGTGTCATGCTTATATAATAATGGTTAGATTTTATTCACCCATGGGTGTGCTATAGGTAAGACTAGATCCCGCTGTTTAATTAGGGTAACCTACAGTAGTTGGTGGTTGGTGATGACCAGCTGCCTTCCCTCTAGTCTACCACTTCAAAATTAGAAATGGGTAGCACAGACAACCGTCGAGTAGCTTTGTACGAAATTGTATAAATAATAACAGATTTTATTTATGAGAAGAAAAAAACATTATTTATGGACTAAAATTTTAAATTTATTTTACGCATACTACCAGCTATGTGGCGAAACATTACAGATTGTATTGAAAACTTAATATTTTAGAAAATGGACCCTATTTGTATGATCTATCTTATAATAATAATAATAATAATGTTCCCGCTCTTGTCGATGAAAAATGTATCAATAAATGAGTACGACTGGTGTTATTAACGATATTTATTCGGTGTTTTTTTATGCCATTTCTCAGTATCATAAAATAGTGTTTTACTTGCTCAATGAGTATAATAAAATAGTGTTTTACTTGCTCAATAAGTATAATAAAATAGTGTTTTAGTTGCTCAATGAGTATAATAAAATAGTGTTTTACTTGCTCAATAAGTATAATAAAATAGTGTTTTAGTTGCTCAATGAGTATAATAAAATAGTGTTTTAGTTGCTCTATAAGTATAATAAAATAGTGTTTTAGTTGCTCAATGAGTATAATAAAATAGTGTTTTAGTTGCTCAATAAGTATAATAAAATAGTGTTTTAGTTGCTCAATAAGTATAATAAAATAGTGTTTTAGTTGCTCAATGAGTATAATAAAATAGTGTTTTAGTTGCTCAATGAGTATAATAAAATAGTGTCTTACTCGCTCAATCAGTATAATAAAATAGTGTGTTACTTGCTCAATCAGTATAATAAAATAGTGTTTTAGTTGCTCAATGAGTACGACTGGTGTTATTAACGATATTTATTCGGTGTTTTTTGTGCCATTTCTCATTACGTCTGTTACTCTTTAGCTAATTTTTAATTTTGTTTCAAAGGCGGAAAATTGTTGTTTCAGATCTGGTTTAGAAAAGGTGTGAACAGTCAACGGGCAGGGATAGAACCTACTTCTGCAACGGGAACAGGATGGGTTGAAATGGTTGGTCAGATGGCTGTCGTTAGTGTAGGACCTGATGACCAAGTAAGTAACTTAGTGTTAGTTTTGATTTACAGTTAAAGATATTGTAAACATAATGTCCTATTGTTTATTATCTGCCTGTACTTTGTCTTTTTTGCTCTACGTCGTCCGTTTGTAACTGTTTAATACGTCAGTTTGTAACTGTTTAATAACCGATAGAGGTCAAATTGTTTCACAGCATTTTCATCCAGTACGTCATAAAAAGTAATTAAAAATGAATCATTAGATTATAGTTTATAGATATATATGACGTAAAATTATTAATAAAATCATGTTGGCCATTGTGGTAGAAGGTAATATATAACAGCTAAGTTCATTACATTCTAGTAGAAGGTATTATATAACAGCTAAGTTCATTACATTCTGGTAGAAGGTATTATATAACAGCTAAGTCCATGACAGTCTGGTAGAAGGTATTATATAACAGCTAAGTTCATGACAGTCTGGTAAAAGGTAATATATAACAGCTAAGTTCATTACATTATAGTAGAAGGTATTATATAACAGCTAAGTTCATGACAGTCTGGTAGAAGGTATTATGTAACAGCTAAGTCCATTACATTCTGGTAGAAGGTATTATGTAACAGCTAAGTTCATTACATTCTGGTAGAAGGTATTATATAACTTGTTGAGGTATCATTGACACAATTAAACTCTACTTTACAACATAATGATGGCAGACTCGTGAAATAAGACCGAAACCATCCTATTACAAAAGATATCAAACATTATCATTTCCCCTGTTATATAATACCTTCTACCAGACTGTAATGAACTTAGCTGTTATATAATACCTTCTACCAGAATGTAATGGACTTAGCTGTTATGTAATACCTTCTACCAGACTGTCATGAACTTAGCTGTTACATAATACCTTCTAACAGACTGTCATGAACTTAGCTGTTATATAATACCTTCTACCAGACTGTCATGAACTTAGCTGTTATATAATACCTTCTACCAGACTGTCATGAACTTAGCTGTTATATAATACCTTCTACCAGACTGTAATGAACTTAGCTGTTATATAATACCTTCTACCAGACTGTAATGGACTTAGCTGTTATATAATACCTTCTACCAGAATGTAATGAACTTAGCTGTTATATAATACCTTCTACTAGACTGTAATGAACTTAGCTGTTATATAATACCTTCTACCAGAATGTAATGAACTTAGCTGTTATATAATACCTTCTACCAGAATGTAATGGACTTAGCTGTTATATAATACCTTCTACCAGAATGTAATGAACTTAGCTGTTATATAATACCTTCTACTAGAATGTAATGGACTTAGCTGTTATGTAATAATTTTTGTTGAAATGTGATAAACTTGTAGTGTACATTAGGTTTAAAATATAAAACCTATAACTCAAGGAAGTGTTCTTTCTTCATATGACGTCATAGTTGGTCTACAGTAAATTGTATACATGTAGTGGTAATATTAAATTCCAGATGAAAAAAAACCATAAACTGTTTCTTTGGGTTTAAATAATTGGCTTTAAATAGTTTTTTTTTCAGGTATGGGGCTTAGGCTGTGATGATAAACTTCCATATTTTAGAACAGGAGTAACTTATGCTGAACTGAGTGGGAAAACCTGGAAACCTATCAACTTGCCACTCTACAACCAACTTAGTCGTGGGAGTAGTCGTAGTAGTTTAGTGTCCCAGCAAAGCCTCCAGCATAGTTATGAATATGATACAGTCAGTGGATGTTCTGATAAACAAGATGATCCACATGCTAGAAACCAGCACAGTAATTACTCTGATAAAACTACTTCGACAAATGAAAAGCCACACGTTAAGACAAACATGCCATTTCAGGCATCGCTTTCTTTTATATCTGAATCAAACCCTTCCGATGATAGTTTATCACAAACTGATTCTGGTGTATCTATTACAAATGCTAAGATCATTCCATCACCATTATGTTTAACTCCTGTAGCTAAAACTCTGAGAAAAGCATCAGAGAGTCGGCTTTTCTGCGAGGACAGCTCCTCCTCAGATGTTTCGGATACGGTCGTGAATTTCATACAGGATGCATCGGATGATGAGGATGAAGAGAACAGTGACGATAATGAATGTGCTGCTACCAATACAACTGAAGAAAAAAGAGCAGATTTTAAAACAATTAAAGAGAAACCCGAAGGGACTCGTGAAAGTGGCCAAGAAATAGAACACAAACTGTTACAGATGTCTATCGAGCGACGGGACGACGCTAGCTCTGAACTGGAAATCTCTAGTATCGATAATGATCACGAGAACAGTTCGGTTGGAAAATGGGTCAAGAACTCGATAGAGGATTATTTCTGTGACTACTTAAACATGGAAGTTGACATGTCTTGGGTGTGGTTGAGTGGTAGTGGTTGTGTTGTCGACCATCAGTCTCCACCACCGTGGTTTGATCAAGGTAATTAGCTCAACTTGATAAGATTACTTCTTTCATATTCTAAAGTTAAATTTTTGAACGTTTTTTTTTTTCGTATTCACCATTTATTAATTCTGTTGTGCACTATTTTTTATGCTTCTGTTGTTAACCAAATATTCTGATGCTCGTTTTCATTTACAATATTTTAAATGATACAGCCATCAACGTTCAAGACAGTAACATGAATGAACTGTGGCGGAAAGAAATATTATCTCAGTTTCTCAAGCGTTATAAGGAGCAAGTTAGTGAATTCACAGCCTATCCCCATGCAGTGGAAAAGGTAAGGATGGTGAAATATTAAGCTTATTTAATTTCCGCTAAAAGTCTAACCTTCATTCTATGATAGGAATAGTTTTTAAAATATTTTGTTCCACGTTCCACACTCTTTATCGTTACAAACTTTTATATTGCTACCAACACCACCCCCACTCCCCACCCTGCCCCATTATCATTCTTTAATGTGTGTGACACCTCTTTTGTTTTTAGCCACGACATAACAACTCGTGAAACGGCTGAATTTATCAAGTACAAATTTTAAGTCACAGCTTCGTCATCTCTTGATTGATTTGAGATCTAATTACAGTTTTAGACTCAGGAGGTTAAACTCTTTTGATCGATGTTTTGACCACGCCCAAGGTCTCGTAGATTAATTTATATTAATCCAACCTAAAATAATTTAAATTTGAGGGTAGGCTGGTAGAGATCCTGATGAGTAATAAAATTCAATCGGGTATACGCACGCTTCACGCTTGGTATTGCTGATGCAAAAAAAATATAGCTAATAAAAAGGTCTCGAAGATTAATTTATTGTAATCCTGCCTAAAAGAATTTCAAGTGCCGTGACTATTGGGAATTCCATCTTGTTCTCTTAGTTGCAATAAATACTAATTACCTCATAAAATTTATGATTTGAAAGTTGTAAGAGTGCATTTCTTGAGTTCAAGCACCCGCATCTTAGGACACACACACCTTTTTATTCTTAAACTTATACACGGGATGCGAACAAAAACTCTTGGAATCACTTGTCATCCAAAGTACATCCGAATGAGATTCCATATTCTATCTCACGAACTACAAGTGCCTTTTTATTCCTTTGTATTTCAGATTTGTGAGAAAACGGAATCTGATCTGGAAAAAAATATATGTAATGCAAGTTATCAGAAAACTAGAGTGACTCCCACACATTGTGTGAGCATGTGAAGAAACATGCTTACCTCGATTCTTTTTTATTTACTTCTCCAATTATCCCTATGTAATTTTTTTTATGTTTAACTTTGTAACTGTTGTTTTTTTTCATCTCTGTGATTAGGTATTGTTTGAATAAACTCACATGCAGTAATGAAGTGCCGGTAGAAACTTGTTCGTAAGGTCGTATTAATTCCGTCCCATGGTGCTATAGGATTGTTTTTTCAACGTTAAAATAAGTGTGCATTGTAGCAGTATTTAACTTGACTTGTAATCTGTATATAATTCTTGGACATGTAATTTATTTCGCATTCTGGTTAGTTCCTACATTTAAGTCTGTAACCGTTACAGTTCTGAATAACATATTCCTTCTGTTAGTTTAGTCTTTGTGGTTTGTTTTGAACACAGTGTTTGGTTGTAATGGAGTGAGATGCACAGTACACGAACAAACTGTTTTGGAAGTTATATGCTATTCTTTCTTTAATGTTTCTATCATTACCATTGTTGATTAGAACGTTTAATATATCTAATTTCATTATTAAGATTGTTTTGCATTATTAGCTTTAAAAGAAAATCCTAAATCTTCTAAAATGGTTGAACCTGGTGAGATATTAAGGTCCCAACCAAAAAATATCGCTAGTGGTAGTACACAGTTGATGAGACAGTGTAGTGGTAGTACGCAGTTGATGAGACAGTGTAGTGGTAGTACACAGTTGATGAGACAGTGTAGTGGTTGTACACAGTTGATGAGACAGTGTAGTGGTAGTACACAGTTGATGAGACAGTGTAGTGGTTGTACACAGTTGACGAGACAGTGTAGTGGTAGTACACAGTTGATGAGACAGGGGAGAGGTA
>NW_013673868.1:0-2440 GCF_000517525.1 Limulus polyphemus
ACTAATGTCGTCATGTTCACCACGTGTGTAATTATGAACTACTGACGTCATCATGTATATCAAGTTGATCACGAACTACTAATGTCGTCATGTTCAACTCGTATGTAATTATGAACTACTGCCGTCATCATGTTTCTCACGTGTATAAAGTTGATCACGAACTACTTTCAGTTCCGTTACTTCATTATGTATTACTGCGCAGTTTGTAATTCAGATTTGACTTTTTGATCAATACTGTGTTTCTCGTGCCTTCCACCGTGAGGGGAGTTTGACTTTTTGATCAATACTGTGTTTCTCGAGCCAGCCGCTTCTCTAGCCATTGATCATAGATTATATCACTGTCTGTTAACAAATATGATGGTCAGTAGCTTTCCACTGTTCGAGCAGCACACTGTCTAGCTCTCTCCCGAATTATATCTAAAAACAACAACAAAAACTGGATTTTTCTCACCCTGCTAGGCTATGTCTGTAGTTTTACACTTCTCTCAGTTACTGCCTGGTAGGATCTGTTTGGAGTTTTACACTTCTTTCAGTTACTCCGTAGTAAGCTTTGTCTGTAGTTTTACACTTCTCTCAGTTACTTCCTGGTAGGATCTGTTTGGAGTTTTACACTTCTCTCAGTTACTTCCTGGTAGGATCTGTTTGGAGTTTTACACTTCTCTCAGTTACTGCCTGGTAGGATCTGTTTGGAGTTTTACACTTCTCTCAGTTACTTCCAGCTAGGCTATGTCTGTAGTTTTACACTTCTCTCAGTTACTTCCTGCTAGGCTATGTCTGTAGTTTTTACACTTCTCTCAGTTACTGCCTGGTAGGATCTGTTTGGAGTTTTACACTTCTCTCAGTTACTTCCTGCTAGGCTATATCTGTAGTTTTACACTTCTCTCAGTTACTTCCTGCTAGGCTATGTCTGTAGTTTTACACTTCTCTCAGTTACTTCCTGGTAGGATCTGTTTGGAGTTTTACACTTCTCTCAGTTACTTCCTGGTAGGATCTGTTTGGAGTTTTACACTTCTTTCAGTTACTCCGTAATAAGCTTTGTCTGTAGTTTTACACTTCTTTCAGTTACTCTCTGGTAGGTCCTCTCTGTAGTTTTTACACTTCTTTTGGTTATGAGTTAACGTTGAATTTTTTTAAGTAATTGTTATTTTGTTTATTGGTATTACCAGAAGATGGAGAGGAATGAAACTTTTACTTTCTTATCATCCTATGTTTCATATCTAACTGTTATGAAAGTTATAATATTTACATTTTATCTTCGATGAAGGATTGAGATAAATTCAAGTACATGAAGTAAGTACAATATATAAAGCATATTTTGATTATTTTTCAAGTCGGAAGATTATATTTTGAAGGCTTACATAAAACGGAAACATTGGTTACCTATTCACTATTATTTTGACCAATAAGTTGAAAATAACCTTGTAACACCCATTACAGTATCACACATATTTCATAAAAGTTGAATATTAGCCGTGGTGAATATTGATGGCGAAATATTTTGTATTAATCTTGGTCGATTTGTTGTGTTTTTTTCTTTTTAGGTTGTAATTATAACCGTGTATATTCAACACATAAAACTTTTTAAAATCTCAGACAGGAGAACGTAGTAATGATGTTGGCCCCGCAATATTATGTTGTTTTTTTTTTACGATGGGGTTTTCTTCAGTGGGTTTCTTAGAGAACTAATTTAATTTGTTTGTTTTTTGAATTTCGCGCAAAGCTACACGAGGGCTATCTGCGCTAGCTGTCCCTAATTTAGCAGTGTAAGGGAAGGCAGCAGCTAGTCATCATCCCCCACCGCCAACTCTTGGGCTACTCTTTTACCAACGAATAGTGGGATTGACCGTCAATTTATAATGCTCCCACGGCTGAAAGGGCGAGCATGTTTGGTGGAGACGGGGATCCGCAGATTGCGAGTCGAGCGTCATAAACACCTGGCCATGACTAATTTCATAGTCTTTTCTTTCCAAATTAAATATCTTTGTTTCAAATATTTTATTGAATATCAATAAACGAAGATGTATCCGCGGTAAACTGAAGGGATTATAAAGCTATTAGTTGGGTTAGATCGCCCACCCCTTTGTGTAACTTTGCCCTAAAATAAAGAAATTTTATCTAAAAATCGCAATTAGTTTCATATTCGTAAATATATCATGAAAGAAAACGATAGAAAAATTATATTTTTTAAGAATTTAATTTTTCGGTCACAAAAAAATTGTGATAACTTTTTAATCTACTCTAGGTTGTCTCTCTCAGTGCATGAAAAGATTTTTAATTTAATTGGTAACCTCGAATTAACCATAACGTAGTTTTCGAAGTATACTCTCAACAAATAAACTGAACTTCAAAATTACAGATTAACAGATTAAAACTACAGATTAACAGTATTGTTACGTCTCCGTTTGTTAATTAACTTTCCGTAACTTCGTTCCGACGAAAC
>NW_013673868.1:3440-6704 GCF_000517525.1 Limulus polyphemus
AATACTCTCTGACTGCAGATCAATTACTCACTGTCTACACACACATTATCCCGTCACGTTGTCACCCTCTTATATATATATACCAGACTATCCTATATCTTGTAATCTCCCGACTATTCCCGAAGGTTCGAGAGGTGGCGTGACACTAGTCACGTGACCTCGCTGACGCAACAGTATTTTAAACATAAACAGGGAAATTTTATTAGCTAGTTTAAAAATAATTTATATTCCAATATATCATAATATTGAAAGAATAAGATTATGTTAACAACTTCAACCAGAGGAGCTGCTAAAACTGTACAATGATAATTAAGTTTAATAATAAATAGTTTCTATTACCATTCTGCCGTAAGTCATCAGTTAGGTACCATCGCTACTAGCGGGGTTTTCGTCCCTTAACCCAAGAACAATCGGTTACATGCTTAGAGAAATTACCAGGCAACGAATCAGAAGTGTCACATGTAAAGCTTCACATACAAGGTATATCACGTTATTCCTACTTAGAAACATTTAAAGCTATATATATATTAATCTACTTAGTACTATAAATAACTAAAATATATTGAATTACTTGTAAAGTAGCTTATAAAGGGAACAAACCAAAGGTGACCAGTTCTTAAAAACGGAAGGTTAATTTAACAAAAGTTAACATAGAATTTGAAGAAAGTCGGAGATGACATTTATATTTTAAATATCCGTGGTATAATAAATGCTTAGAATTATGTTAAAGTATTTATGAGCAGGATAAAAGAAGTTATTTATGTCCTTCGGCGACTGTGTTTATATGCGATCTAGACAGGCTTAAACGGTTGACCCAGCATAACATTTGGTGAAGATGAATAAAATGACAAGTGTGAATGGTTAAATGCTTAGGTTTTTATTGTAGTATATACAGCTAGGATTAAGAAAGTTAACAATATTCTGGACTGACTCTGTTAATTATACAATTTATGCTACTTATGCGCTTTCTACTATAAAAATGTAAAAGAAAAAAGTATATAGGGATCCTTGGAATAATGTAAGAAACGTCACATCATAAAAGTAAATATTTAGTTTGAGAATACTACCATCACTTCTTCCTTTTTTAATTTCTTATAAAATTGCGAATTTATGGATATAAATAGTCAAGGAGTTTTGGCCATCTTTAATATTAAAGATAAAAATACAACCTCACAATGGATGATCTCGTTCAACATAGGGCGGGCTTGACCAGGTGGTTAGGGCACTTGACTCGCAATCTGAGGGTCGCGGGTTCGAACTTGCTCGCCCTTTCAGTTGTTGGGGCTTTATAACGTGACGGTCAATCCCACTATTCGTTGATAAAATTTTGTTTGTTTTTAATTATGCACAAAGCTACACAAGGGCTATCTGTGCTCTGCCCACCACGGGTATCGAAACCCGGTTTCTAGCGTTATAAGTCCGCAGACATACCGCTGTGCCACTGGGGGGCCCTGAAGAACGAAGGTCTACCTTTTGAGAGCGTCCGTTTTATGGATTTCGTATTATGTTATCCAACTATTTTATTCAGATTTTTCAATAAATCAGTATTCTATGTAGAACAGTTTGGTTTGAATTTAACGCAAAGCTACACGAGGGATATTTGCATTAGTCATCCTTAACTGCGCAGTGAAAAACTAGAGGGTTAACTCTTGGGCTACCCGTTCTTCAGGAGTGAATTGTGTATCCAAGATATTGGGTTTTTTAATTTATGATTCATCTTATTTTTGACCAGGCGTGATTTCTTAGCATCATAAAACAGTTTTATTATTTTGATATAAACTTTCATAATTTCCTCTTTTCATCTTATTCTCGCACTTCACCTCCATTGCATCATTCTACCTTTGGTCCTGATGAAGATCAGGTTTTGAATTATATTAAAAATGAAAAGTTTCGTGTTAGTCTAAATTTTATAAGCCATGTGAAGTTGTGAAACCGCTAAATGTAAGATAACAGATTTATTTCTGTACAACATTTCGTCTTTAATAGTGAGACATGATCTCAAACAACACATAAGGTACGGATACATCCATTCTGATAATTTTGTTTATAATACCAGCTACCTCTGGTTTAAAATGTAACTTAATATAATATATATTTTAGATCCACCAGATGGCACTTTCCCTAATATATTTCTATACGATCCACATCGATATTGCCCTCGGTTCTCTGTGTAAGTAAGGTGATGTAGAATCTTTTGTGATCTCGTATTAATATAGTTTAAAACATATAAGAAATGGTACTTAATTTTCATTTGAATATTTATGGTTAGTTTTAGGCCTTTATTTTCGAAGTATTAGTGAGTTTATAACATATTCTGATAATTTGCTTTTCGTAGAAAAAGGGTCATTTAGGTTAGGCCTATTTCAAGTAATATGCTGTTATGACCGAAACTGATTTACATTTTTATCTTAACATAAAGACAACAAGGAACCATTTGGTTCTTTAGGACTTTTCTTGCATACCAACCCTTAAGAAAAGTAAAGATTTAAACCCACCCTTAAATATTTAGGAAATTATCGATTTCTCTCTTACTCTTGGCTCTAATTTCTAAACTTCCAACAATCCAAGTTAAATTCACTTGGAGTTGGGCTTGAAATTCTACCCTTCACTACAGTTGAAAGTAATTCATTCTATAAGCCAGTCAATCACCCTGTTACTGTTAGAAATATCTGTAACAGTTAAGTGAGCTAAAACTAGAAGGATTTTTGGATTTAATTCAAAATGCTACTTTAGTACAGATAAATCAAGTATGTATGTATGTTTACACTAAATTATTCAACCTCGTGATTCTTTGTGGCCCTTAATTTAAACCCAACATACTGATTGCTTAGTAAAAGTTTTATCTAATTATGGACAGCACATCTCATAACTATTCACTTTGAATCATCCTCGTTAAATATTTTGAATCTTATAGAGGTATAAATAGAAGTTAAAGGTACACAGGATTATTTGATCCAGCTTGGCTGTCTTGTTTGTTAAACTATGCACAGGATTATTTGATCCAGCTTGGCTGTCTTATTTGTTAAACTATACACAGGATCATTTGATCCAGCTTGGCTGTCCCATTTGTTAAACTATGCACAGGATCATTTGATCCAGCTTGGCTGTCTTATTTGTTAAACTATACACAGGATCATTTGATCCAGCTTGGCTGTCTTATTTGTTAAACTATGCACAGGATCATTTGATCCAGCTTGGCTGTCTTATTTGTTAAACTATGCACAGGATCATTTGATCCAGCTTGGCTGTCTCATTTGTTAAACT
>NW_013673868.1:7595-8147 GCF_000517525.1 Limulus polyphemus
AATTTAAGTAATTTATTGACCATTCTTTCATCTATGTCATTGATGTAAATCAAAAAGGGCAAAGGTCATAAGACTGAGCCCTGAGGTACCTACTTGTGACGTTAATCCAGTTTGACTGAACTCCATTTATAAAACCCTCTGTTTTCTTCTATCCTATTAGCTAACTTTTCCCCCATATCTATAGAGCTAATTTTTTTACAAGCCTTTTATGTGGTACCTTGTTAAATGCTTTCTAAAAACCCAGATACACCAAATCTACACCCTTACTCTACGTAAGCAGTAACTTTTTCAAAGAATGTTAAAAGATTTTCCCTTAGTGAAACCATGTTGACTATCCAATAAAATTATAAACTTTGTTAAATGACTTTGCAAAGCATCTTTTAACAGTCTTTCCAAAACTTTTCCCACAACTAATGTAAGGCTATTGGGTCTATAATTACTGGGACACTTTTAATCACCTCCCTTGAAACAAGGAGTTACATTAGCTAACTTCCAACCCTCTGGTACTTCACCACAATTTAAGGACTGACAAAAAACTAATAGTAAGTGGCT
>NW_013673868.1:8689-14714 GCF_000517525.1 Limulus polyphemus
CAGATACACCAAATCTACACCCTTACTCTACGTAAGCAGTAACTTTTTCAAAGAATGTTAAAAGATTTTCCCTTAGTGAAACCATGTTGATTATCCAATAAAGTTCTAAACTTTTTTAACAGATTTTCCAAATCTTTTCCCACAACTAATGTAAGGCTATTGGGTCTATAATTAGTGGGACACTTTTTATCACCTCCCCTGAAACGAGGAGTTACATTAGCTAACTTCCAACCCTCTGGTACTTCACCACTATTTAAGGACTGACAAAAAAATAGTAGTAATTGGCTCACATATCCAATCTTTAACCTACTTCAAAACCCTTGTGGAAATATTATCTGTTCCAGGAGCCTTATCATTTTTAAACTTCCCAATGTTTTTCTTAATCAGCTCTGAATTAATGCAGTTATCTTGTTTGATCGTGTTTCCATCTATCAACTGTTTAAGATGAGGAATACTTCTTAAATCTTCATTAATAAAAACAGAAGAAAAGCAAAATTTAATAACCCAGTCATCTCATAATCATCAGATACTAGCCTTCCTTTATCATCCCTCAAGGGTCCTATCCCATCCTAACATTTTGTTTACCCTTAATGTATTTATAGAAATCCTTACTGTTAATTTTCACATTTTCAGCCTTTTGATGTCCTAATTTCCTGTTTGACCAACTTTCTTGATCTTCTAAATCTCCCGTCACACCAGTAAATTTAAATTTCTTTAATTTTATCCCTTATACCCCTTGTGAGCCAACCTGTTTTTTTACTTCAAGCCACAATTTTCTTTCTATAAGGAATACGTTAATCTTGAATATTTACAATTATTCCATATTTGATCAGTGTCTCCAATTGCATCCCTTCAAAATTTGCTTTTTTTTAAATTTGTAACCAAAATATCCTTTTTTTGCTAAAATTATAATAAATAATTGATTAAAAACAACGTTTTATATTTACATAATAAAAACTTGTTAAACCTGGAACTTAAAGTAAACTTGGAGTTTCTTTTTTGTTTTTTATAAGCAGATTTTAATGTGGTGATTTTTAACTGAATTTGCATTTTTGTTAAACTTCTCAAATGCTTTGTCTACTATATTTGGATCAAATCCTCTATCATTTTAAACACAAGTGCTGGTAGTGGATATTCAAAATATCATTATTCCTTATCTCCATATGCAGTAAAACATCAAACCTAATAGAGCAATGATTACTTGCACCCGGATGTTCCCCAGTTTCCACTCTCTTGATCATTTCTATATTTGAAGTTAACAATAGATCTAAAATAGCATGGTTTCTAGTAGGTTACTTGGTGAAGAAAGTCATCCTGAACAGTTTCCAAAAACCTTTTTCCCTAATGGTTTGATTCTAGCATTTCCTAATCTACGTGCCTGAAATTAAAATCACCCATAATTATGACCTCATTAACAGCTGAAATTTTAATCTTATTGTAAAGTTTGTTACTCATATCATGGGTATCATTTGTTGGTCTGTAACAAATTCCCGCTAAAAGTCTTTTCCCATTATATCTGAAATTAAAATCACCCATAATTGTGACCTCATTAACAGCTGAAATTTTGATCTTATTGTAAAGTTTGTTACTCATATCATGTCCCACGAATTTTTATGGACAAAACTCTTATGTAGTAGAGCACAAGTTTAAATATTACAGTCAAGAAATTTCAACTATACTCGTTTTTTCCATGACACTATTGACGGAACCTTTCACATATAACCAGATTTCCTAGCTAGGTCAGTTACAATGTTCAGATGTTTTTATATTAGTCTTATCTTCAGCAATTAGGATTTAACGATTTGCTTTATTTTTATTTTTTCAGATATTGTTTCAAAATGGCAATTCGACCATTGGTAAAACACAGAATTGTTAAAAAAAGGCTTAAAAAATTCACTCGTCACCAGTCTGACAGATACGTCAAGATAAAGGTAAGTCTTTACTGTCCCTTATTCAAGGATTTGCTGTTTTTAGATTACATCGAAATACCCCAGTTGTATATTTCAGTCGTATTCAGTAAAGTTATTAATTTTGTAACTTGAGATCTGTATAATAGTTGTATTAATATCAGATTTATTAATTGTTTTAGCTCTGTGGTGTGGTTTTGATAAACAGTTGTATGTACTAAACAAGCAGGGAATACAATTTGTTCTTGTGACTAAAATAAACAATTATATATATCCTAATAAAATGAATCTAAGTTCATGTTCTAGAAATTAATCTTGGTTCACATTTATAGTATGGTTGAGCTAGATGTTCGGAGTAGTCCTGTATGGGCACTTAGATACAGGTTAATATTATCGAGTTCTCTCCCCATTAATAAATTCAAATCGTTTATTTCATTGGTAAAAAAAAAGGTTTATTTATCTTGTGAAGTTGTGTTAGAATAGTGTAAATAAAACCTTGGCTGATTCTTGTTTTTCAGCCAAGCTGGAGAAAACCAAAGGGTATAGACAACAGAGTTAGAAGACGTTTCAAGGGCCAGTATCTGATGCCAAATATTGGTTATGGAACTGCAAAAAAGATCAAGCATATTCTACCCAATGGATTCAAGAAAGTACTTGTTCACAATTCCAGGGTAACTAAAACTTACTGTACTTGTCAGTAATCTGTAGGTGTTGTGTCTGGTGACTTGAATAATATGAACAACTTGTCAGTAATCTGTAGGTGTTGTGTCTGGTGACTTGAATAACATGAACAACTTGTCAGTAATCTGTAAGTGTTGTGTCTGGTGACTTGACTTGTATGGAATAACATGAACAACTTGTCATTAATCTGTAGGTGTTGTGTCTGGTGACTTGAATAACATGAACAACTTGTCAGTAATCTGTAAGTGTTGTGTCTGGTGACTTGAATAACATAAACAACTTGTCAGTAATCTGTAGCTGTTGTGTCTGGTGACTTGACTTGAATAACATGAACAACTTGTCAGTAATCTGTACGTGTTGTGTCTGGTGACTTGACTTGAATAACATAAACAACTTGTCAGTAATCTGTAGCTGTTGTGTCTGGTGACTTGAATAACATGAACAACTTGTCAGTAATCTGTAAGTGTTGTGTCTGGTGACTTGAATAACATGAACAACTTGTCAGTAATCTGTAGGTGTTGTGTCTGGTGACTTGAATAACATGAACAACTTGTCAGTAATCTGTAAGTGTTGTGTCTGGTGACTTGTATGGAATAATATGAACAACTTGTTTCATTATCTGGCTGTTTGAGGTATACAACGTACTATGTCACTATCTTCCAGCTGTTATTAAAGCTGTAATTGGATGATAGTGTCTGTGTATTGAATGACAATAATAATTACAAGTTTTGTAGTTACTATATTTATCAACTCGCCTGTCACATGAAGTATTAGAACCACACACACATAGAAAGCTGTATCTGACAGTAGAGAATGTATATTTTTCTCATTACTTAACTATTTTGGTTGCGAGGCATTGGATGAAATCAAATTATTACCTCTGTGTTTTACTAATTTCACAATTATAAGTTTTGGTCATGCTAGTGACTGTAGTAGTACTTTGTTTTATAGTTAAACTTTGGTAGAGAACTGTTTGGTTGTGAGCTTGTCGAAACCTTCACACAAAGAAGTTCTGGTATGAACAACATCTTGCCAGGAAGGTTAAATGCAATTAAAATTAGACGCTCAAGTATCTGAACTATATTTGTATCTTACCTTTATCTTAGGATGACATCCTAGCCCACTGAAGTATGTTTTGGTGTTCAAGCAACTTTCCTGGAAATGGATATTTTTTTTCCCTCGTTGTGTGTCTAGGATAAGCTTTTCCTCAGTGTTACTATAGTCCTTTCCAGTTGTTAGGTCCTTGACACTATGCCCAAATCTGTTTTTGGGTATTTTACTCTGTTCTTGGAAGCATATATCTTTCAGATAAAAATTCTGTTGAACCTGGTTTATCTTGGTGTGTTGTACTTTTAAAAATGTTTTTAATTACATCAAGTACAATAATCAAATTGTATAATAACATGCTGTTTGAATTTTGGTTGTTAATATAATTTACCTTGAGCTTGTATCCAAGAAAGTAAAAACTTTATATATATACATTAACAAATCATCTTATGACACATTACTATTAAAAGTTTTGAATGCAGATGTTCCAAACTGTATCACCTCGTAGTGTGCTATGAAAAGAAAGTTTGTGTCATTTAAACAAATCATATCTACCAAAAGTAAATACAGTTATGTTTCTCCACCAAGTAATAAGGTAAACTTCACCACATGTGTTGTTAAAGGTAGTGAGAATGAGCTTATTTTCAGAGGTCAACATTGCTATGGTAAATGTCATTTTACGGTTGGTTAGACTAGCCTATTTGGAGAGGTCAACACTGCTATCATAATTGACAGCTTACGGTCAGGAAATCTCAAACTTTATGCTAATTACTTGTGGTTAAAGGTTCATTTCAGTAAAAACCTGTGAACTGTATATTGGTGGACTGTAAAATTGAACAGTTCAGTCAAGTTTCTTTTATTGTAGTTTACATTAAATTCTTAACCATTGTTATATTCCTCGTATACCTGGATGCATTTTGACATTAAAAGTTAATTTTTTAAACATGTAATTGATTAGCTGTTTTTACCGCTCTTCATCTTTGGAAGCTAGTCTCGTAAAGAATGTTGAAGAATAATTTAAGTTGCTAATTTATTTGTAGACTTGAAAGGGTAATGTTCTAAGTACGGATAAGTTTGAATATTTGTTGCATGTTTAGTCTCAAATCTACAATATAATGTGTTTATGTATTGTGTAAGGTGTATTTTAAAATGTTTTATATATCTTGTTATTATCTTACTTTTATTTGAATAAAGAAACCGATTTAGGCCTCTACATCATCCACAACTTCCATTTCTGTTTTTCACTGAAGTTACATATTTTAATAAAGATAAGAAAACTCAAAGTTAATATATTCTTATTATAAATATTTTGTATTGTTAGATTAGTATACGATATTAGGAACTATCCTAAGTTACCCAAACCTCGTTAGATAATGGGATTACAGCTAAAAATATTGCTAACAGAGCACAATTGGTTTGTTCTAACCTTTATAAGTAAGAATCGTATTTTTACTAGGTTATACTTAGTACAATGGTTGATATTTTGTTGTGATTAATGTTAGATTGTAAGGAAAACTGTGTCCCATTTGTATGTTCAGTTTCATGTGATTTTGAAAAACAGCTGACTATTCTCCTTTTGATTTAGTTAAATACAATATATTTCACTAATACATGAAGTGGCTGAATGAGTAGGACAACTGTGTTTGGAATATATGGATATTGTGATGCTCTGTGAATGCCAGTTTACTGACTCAGAATATGATGTGATTTTATGTTAAAAATGCTAGGTTTGTTTATTTGTGTTGCTGTACCAGACATGCCTGATATCAATTAAAGATCTATTCTTTAACAACAGGATCTTGAAATGTTGATGATGCAGAACAGGCGTTACTGTGCTGAAATTGCCCACGGAGTTTCTTCCAGAAAGAGGAAAGAAATCATCGAGAGAGCTCAACAGTTAGCCATCAGAGTGACGAACGCTAATGCTCGGATCCGGTCGGAAGAAAATGAGTAGCCTATTATGTATGCTGATACTGAAACAATAAAAGTTTTTAAGTAATGGCCAACTGGTCAAATTGTTTGTTTTTTTCAGTAGGGTAAAGGACTGAAACATTTCTTTTAGTACACAATATGGATTACCAGAACCTGTTCCGTCTTCTAGTACATAATGTGTTCTGGTAATCCATATTATGTACTAGAAGACGGAACAGGTTCTGGTAACCTGTTCCGTCTTCTAGTACATAATATGGATTACCAGAACCTGTTCCGTCTTCTAGTACACAATATGGATCACCAGAACCTGTTCCGTCTTCTAGTACACAATATGGATCACCAGAACCTGTTCCGTCTTCTAGTACATAATATGGATCACCAGAACCTGTTCCGTCTTCTAGTACATATGCATCACCAGAACCTGTTCCGTCTTCTAGTACATATGCATCACCAGAACA
>NW_013673868.1:15618-19056 GCF_000517525.1 Limulus polyphemus
TTCCGTCTTCTAGTACACAATATGGATCACCAGAACCTGTTCCGTCTTCTAGTACACAATATGGATCACCAGAACCTGTTCCGTCTTCTAGTACACAATATGGATCACCAGAACCTGTTCCGTCTTCTAGTACATAATATGGATTACCAGAACCTGTTCCGTCTTCTAGTACATAATATGTGTTACCAGAACCTGTTCCGTCTTCTAGTACACAATATGGAATACACCATATTAGTAAAACTTGTGGAATCACCTAGCGGACACCAATACACCATATTAGTAAAACTTGTGTAATTACCTAGCGGACACCAATACACCCTATTACTAAAACTCGTGTAATCACCTAGCAGACACCAATACACCCTATTACTAAAACTCGTGTAATCACCTAGCGGACACCAATACACCCTATTACTAAAACTTGTGTAATCACCTAGTGGACACCAATACACCCTATTACTAAAACTACGTGTAATCACCTAGCAGACACCAATACACCCTATTACTAAAACTTGTGTAATCACCTAGTGGACACCAATACACCCTATTACTAAAACTCGTGTAATCACCTAGCGGACACCAATACACCCTATTACTAAAACTCGTGTAATCACCTAGCGGACACCAATACACCCTATTACTAAAACTTGTGTAATCACCTAGCGGACACCAATACACCCTAATACTAAAACTCGTGTAATCACCTAGCGGACACCAATACACCCTATTACTAAAACTCATGGAATCTGTAAGCAAGTGTCCCCAGTGGCACAGTGGTATGTCTGCAGACTTACAACACTAGAATTCGTGTTTCGATACCCGTGGTGGGCAGAGCACGGATAGCCCATTGTGTAGCTATCTAAATCACTATATACTTGTTTATGAAGTGAATCAAAATTTCACTATTTCAATGAACTTTCATCTATGTTAGTAAATGACTTTTCCAGACAAGCGTACAGAAAAAAAAATGAACCTTATCGCTCTAATTCTTTCACAGAACTCTTCCGTCTGGGGTCCCAATGATTCTTTTCTTGTACTGAAAACGATACTAGTAAATCTACAAATAACGGACGATGCGCTACTTTGGCCACATAATTAGATTTGAGGGTAAGTTAAGCTTTCGGGCATGCCTCTGATACACAGTCCATGTTTCACTGGCATATAGTAGGACGCTCAATACCACTGCCTGATAGACCTTCAGCTTGGTGGTTAGTCTGAACCCTCTTTGCTCCCACACACTGCGATGGAGTCTTCCAAAAGCAGAGCTCGCACGTGCAAACTGGTGGTCAACCTCTATGTCGATGTTAGCGTGCTTCCAAGATAGCGAAAACTCTCAACTGTCTCCAGGTTCACACCATCAATGGATAATTCTGGATCAACTAGAGATCGACAAGGAGCGGGCTGAAGCACAACCTTCGTCTTGGAGGTGTTAATTGTAAGACCGAAATCGCCACATCCCCTTGCGAAGCAGTCGAGCTCCTGTTGCATCGTTTCCACCGAAGTCGCACTCAGCAAACAACAGGTCTCTGATACTAGTCAAACGAACTTTTGTGCACGCTTGGAAACGGCGAAGATTGAACAGCTTTCCATCCATTCGATATCGCAGGTGTATTCCGCTCGGTCCATCCCTGAAGGCGTCTGACAGCAATGCTGATAAATACATACTAAACAGTGTTGGTGCCAACACGCAACCCTGCTTGACGCCACCGGACACAGGAAACTCTATGGATTCTTCTCCGTCACCGAGCACTCTTGCCATCATACCTTCATGGAACTGACGAACTACAGCGACAAACTTCGTGGAACAACCGAACTTGTGCATTATGCGCCAAAGTCCTTCTCTACATACCGTGTCGAAAGCTTTTGCCAGGTCCAGGAAAGTCATGTATAAGTTGCGGTGTTGCTCCTTGCTGCCTCATCAGTTGAAAAACAACCCTGTGTCCTGGACCGCCTACGTGCAGGCTTTTAACTACAGCTTCAAGTGATGTCCACACCTACTGCACTGCCATCGACCTATCGCCGCAGGACTTTGGTTGATGTCGTGACGTGCGCTGGACTTGGATTATAGTGAGGAAGAGTTGCACGAGTCGTCGACCTCACTCTCTCGTCCCTTCCCATCCGGATCCAGTGGCAAGTACAAGTCAAGACGACTGGGGATAGATCAGGATGCAGTGGATGACCGCGACTTCCTATCTGTCTCGCCTCGCTCTCCGCACTCCACAATGCGGTGCTGGTCATTGCTCATTTGCTTGTTGAACCGTTACAGATTTCTTCCGCGCAATTAAGTGTAACCAGACTTCACATGCTTGGGCAGGCAATACCCTCCACAACGAGATCCAGGGAACCAGGAAGTAGTTGCTGCACATGCCACAGCTATTGAAGTTGACGGAAAGTGACGTCGCATGCCGCCTGACCGACTACGGGGCTCCACTCCGGATTTTTCCTCAGGGTTAACTCCCGAAGCCTTCCCCACAACTGGGTATCCCACAAGGCAGCGGAGGTTTAGAATCAGGGTTTTCCTTCCCCTAGATGGACTGCTCTCCTAGGCTGACGAGCTCCATCTGCCCGAAGCAAACTGGTTTTAAGGCGCCAGATATCTGCCTTCGCCCCTTCTCCTGTCAGTAGAAGCAGTTCCGCCGGGCACAGTGATGCCACACGTGCAGGCCAGGAGTTGGACTTAGTGGTCAGAGGCTATTTGAGACGCACGCCTTTTGGGAGCATTTTATAGATAGTAGGAGCTTATCCCCACTACCACTCCCGGCGATGACAACCTTGGAACCTCATTAACTGATTACTCAGTATTTGTAAGTAATGTATCTTCGCCTATAAATATTAGACGAAGTTTCCCTATTAGTACGTTACTATGGTTAGTAGTTCCCTCCATAAAACAACTAAATTATTATACTGAAAATATAGTCCTACGACAATACATTGCAGGATGAGTGGTGCGAAAGGATACGAAGCATCTAGAATGTTCAGTATGTCATGAAGTCCTAATCACTACTAGTACACTGAAACTCCCAAGCAGCAGCTCATACACTTTGTTAGAACTTACGAATGATTGTGGTTTAATGGTATCTTCTGAGGGCATTGTAAAAGTTAGACGAATTGCTGAACAATCCTTAAGGCGAATGGGTAGTATTCGTAAGTTCTAAATAAGACCGTCATTTTTCAAAGTCCAATGAATTTATAAAAATACTGGATGTTTAACAAATTTGAAACAAATGTTTTTGCTCAAATTACACAATTAATTACTGTTCTGAAAACTTAAAAGTTCACACACTTCTCTAACTCTGTACCTAAGTAATAGTACTTTTTTATGGCTTTAGGCTTAAGTACTAATCTTGTAGTTCTTCAACCATAGGGTGAATTCAAATTCGATGACGAGGAACCCACTTTGAGACTAATAATGGCTGGAGACGGCTTAAATGGATAATG
>NW_013673868.1:19941-25272 GCF_000517525.1 Limulus polyphemus
CATGACAGCAAATGTACAACGTTGTACATTTGCTGTCATGTTAAACTTATATTAAAGTTTTTCTTCATTATCCATTTAAGCCGTCTCCAGCCATTATTAACCATAGGGTTAATTTTATCTCTATGCCTTCAACTTGGCGTGAAAATTTCATATAAGGAGCTGTTAACCAGGATGATGACGCTAGGTATACAAAATCCATAAAAGTAACCCTAGGATACTTAGAAAGTTCGTGTGGATGTAATAACCTAGATATTTCCTGGAATTTTTAGATGCAGATTTTATTATAAATACGAGTAATTAGTGTGTGAAAATTCAGTTAATTATCGAGAAAAACCTGTAAGTTAGGCGGACATTAGTATTGCAGTTTGTAAACTTAGACCTACAATTTGTATCGAAGTGAACGTAGCTTGTACCAAATATCATTGAAAGAATAAGTTATTTCGCTATAGTTATGTAGAGTAGACTTGGTATTATCTTTGCCAAATAATCCAAAAGAACTCGCCCGGCGATAGAACATGTTACAACAATATCCATGGCCTACTTTACTGGTCCCTCCCTCTATATGTGTCTATGGGTGAAGTTTTTTAGGCCTAAAAACACATTAAATCACGCTTGACTATGGAAGACTTTTCTTCTTATTTTTCTCAAATAGTTCTTTACGTAAAAGGTGTGTAAAAATGCAAGAGTGTTGTGTTATAGGAAATTAGCATTTCAGATATATCCTGTTTGCTACGACTCCTTCGAAATGTAATTGTTACATACAAATTATTTAAAATCCGTTAAGGACTAATTAGGAAAACTATGAATACAAAGCGCATATTAACAAGATCAATTTAATAACATCCCTAATACGGTAGGCAGAGAAGAAAACGATCGCCACGTACCTTTTTTCATTTCGTCCTACAGTCCAATATTCGTGGTACAGTACGAACCAGAAATAGTTATTTTAACAAATAAAATAAAACGAGTTCAAACATGGCTGTAAAAATTTATTTATCCTTGCTTATTTTTGTTCGTTTCTTGTAAATTTCAAAGCTAAAGGATTGGCTATTTGTGATCTGCTCACCGCGAGTACCAAAACTCAATTTTTTATCTAATGTTATAAACCCTCACACCTTACTGCTGAGCCACCGTGAGCGTCTCTTATATAAATATACCCTATTTCATTTGAAAAACAATAATTGAGTGTAAATATACTAAGCGCATAAACCTATAACTGTTTTCATTAATGTAGAAATTAAAGTGCTTTAGCGTAGTAGTTCTCAAACTGGGGGTGGCGAAACTTTCCCTGGAGGTCCATGAGAATATTTAGGAAAACAAGTGAATGGGATGAATAATTCAACTACAGTAAACGCAATATATTCGATCACAGCATTTTTTGACTAAAGTGACTATTAAACACGTGATGTATGTCTGTTAATTCACGAAGCTGATCACAAACAAATGTTGTGGTCTTGGGATCAAAGTGGGAGAAGGAAATGGAAATATAACAATATCACAAATTTGTTTCTTCAGAGAAGAAAATGAACATCGAAGTTGGGCCTGTCCGTATATTTTGAAGTGAAAGAACTGCTATGTGATGTACATAAAGTAATCACTCTCGTAAGAACCAAGAGTCGAGATGGCCTTGTTCAGAATAGCTGTAGGCTTAACACACACGTCGCCGGTAAATCAAACAGTAAACTAAACACGCCTGATGTAAACTCGTATCAGACAGAATGCACAACAACTACACGTGCTTTTGTAAGAAGTAGATGCATATTTTTTTTATCATAACTGGCAACTTTCAGAAACTATTATATCAAGTATTATTTCTTCTTTTTTGTAACATAGAAGTGAAAACTAATAAAATGAGTTGAAAAAAATCTCAAATGTTAAGCGAATGTGTCAACATCAAAATGCGAGGATTATCAGAACTATTTAATCTAAATATAGCATGACAGCGTTGTAAACCCTATTTTGAATGCTTTAATTTATATGTTTGGTAGAGGGCGCATGACGTTACGATGACTGGTTGGTTGGTTGTTTTGAAGTTAAGCACAAAGCTACACAATGGGCTATCTGTGCTCTGCCCACCACGGGTATCGAAACCCGGATTCTAGCTTTGTAAGTTCGCAGACATGCCACTGGGGGGCCGTTACGATGAGGAAAATTCTTGTGATTAGTGGAAGTACTGAATTGGTTTGTTATCGTTAAGTGATCTGGATTTGGCATTAGTTTTCATCAAATAATCCAAGCTAATCCACCCGACGATAGAAAATGTCACAACATAGAAAATACTGCAGTTAGGAACAATTTTAAATTGGTTTGATTTATCTGATAGTAAAGTATTCTTATTTTTCTTCAAACTCTTTTGTAATTTCTAAAAGAAAAAAAAACGTACGTGAATAATTTTGAGCTCTTTTGTTTGTAATTGTTGTGACCTATATTTTCAGTGTTTTAATTTAGATGTTAGTTAGAGGACGCGTGCGTTAAGATCGAAAAAGTTCATAAAAATAGTCCTAAAATCTAGAAACTTCTCATACTTGGTAGAAGTGAGAGTTAAGTATAGATACAACTACAAGTAGTTAATAACCGAGAAATGAATGATCAAGGGTAAAGTTATTGACTAAGAGTTCGAGCTTCTATGATTGTTTCTGATAACATGTCAGAGATTTAAAATATTCAAGTGATTTACTAAATACATACATTAAAATGATTTACTGAAGCTAAATGTTATATATTTATCCATTAACAAGTATTATCCACTGTTGCTTTTCCAGCCCCCCCCCTCTTCAGGTGGTGAAGGATTTATATTCAGTGTCAATACAAGATATGATGTTATTTACGTAGAAATGCACAAGTGATACTGAAAAAAAAAGACAAATAAGGAGTGGTAGAAGGTTTTACATCTCACTATTGACAACATGATTTTGTTCAGCGTTGTTGTTTTGTAACATGTTCTATCATTGAGCGGGTTATTTTGAATTATTTGGTGAAAATGGCACGAAGTCCGCTCCACGTAGCGATAACTAAATTATTTCTTCTATTACATTCGCTACAGGTTACGTTCACTTTGACACAAATTGTAGGCCTAAGTTCAAAAATTCCTTGCTAATAGTACCTACGACTAACATACTTAGCTTTTGATCTACAAACAAACACATAACGCACCCAGTAACTAAATAGCACAATAGATGCAAAAACTCTCTTTATCTAACACTGAACTGAAACACTTGTTGAATACTCACTGACTTTTTATTACTCATTACTCTTATTTATAACGTAACCTTGTTTCTAGATATTTCACAAAAATTCTCGATCTCTAACATTCTAAAAATTCTAGATTTGCATCATCATAATTAGCAGCTTCCTCTAGCGAACAAATGAATTATAACAAGAAGTTATCTGAGCTTATACCACATAAAAACATCTCTTAGTTAGGTGGAGCTGAGACAGAGGTTAATAAAGGAGGCGAGAACAAGAAATATGGCGTTAGGAAGTAAAAGTCAGGCCTAGCTCTAAATCGCCTTCATACATTGAATTCAGTGGTATGCAGTCTCTTCCAAATCAAGTGATAAACAACTACTCCATATGAAATGTCGGGGGAAAAAACATTTATAAAATTTTATGAAAACAAAACTCGCCTTTTAATATAAGCAAACCGTCTGGTTTTGTATGTAAAAGTTCAAAGAGAAGCCTAAAAGCTTGTGATAATATTTTTTTTTCCCTCCTTACGTGGGAAACTTAATTTGTGGACTAAACATCATATGTTTTTATTTCAACATTTAAATTCTCATTAACAAGTTCGAGTTAATAGAAGGCTCATGGACATTAATAGTTAAACATACAAACATCACCTGTTGTGTATAATTGCTCGCGACTCCTACCACAAGTGCAATTTTGGTGTAATATTTACCTTAAAAATAATATTTTGGCATTCTTTTTCTAGGCTTTTAACGAAAGAAACTTGCGTATCAAAATATCTATTGCCATCAAAATAATATGATCAAAGATTAATATCCAAGAGTGTGTAGTCAACTGACTTACTATTAAGAATTTAAATTCATTTGAACGTTTTCTAAATATCTCAACAATCATTTAGGAGACTCGAGGATTAGAGCTGATTTTAAAAGCATTTGTGACTTACTTTAACAACCGCTATGTACACACTTAACTGCTGATTTTCATTCTAGATTGATTTATGCAATTAGTTGTTCATAACAAGTTGTTAAAATGTTTTTTGAAATATATATATTTTGGAAATATCCATTACATATATATATATTTACAGATAAATGATTACATTAAATACCAAAAACCTATTAGTAATGAACAGAATCTTGTGATTAGGCTTAGTGTCCGAGTTACTGTTTTCTCGTGATTAAGTAAATTCGTTTAAACTTTTTTATTTTTCCACAAATTATCTTTGGATTCTATTGACAGAACCGCATCAGTGTAGATTTTCCTGATGTTATATATGTCAAACAAGTTTTACAAGTCAGTAGATGTTGAAAATACTTTATTTCTTTTCTTACCGCTTCGAACAATCCGTTTACATACGAGTACAACCTATGTAATACAACAGAGTTTAATATGGATATTAGTAATGGTTTAAACGGTTAAAATAATTTAAGGTTCGGGCGTGGCCTAGAGATTTGCGTCTCATTGTTGCAAAAACTTCGCACTTTGGGACTGTGGGTGCGTTATAAGAGTGAAGGACTAATCACACTATTCGATTCAAGAGCTGGCGAAGGGTGTTGTTGACTAGATGCGTAATATCTGATTACGCCCTCTGGTGGCTCAGCGACAGGTCAATAAATTTATAATGTTAAAATTAGGTTTCGATACCCGCAGTGAGCAGAACATAGAAACCCCTTTGAGGAGCTTTGCCCTTTACAACAAACACACAAATTATTTTCTACCTTCCAGTGGCTCAGCGGTAAGTCTGAAGCTTCATAACGCTAAAAACAGGTTTCAATACCAGTAGTGGGCACAGAACGGATAGCCCATTGTGTAGCTTTGCACTTAATAACAAATAAACTGCAATCAGTCTATTTGTTTGTTTTATAGCAAAGGCACATTGGACTATCTGATGTTTCCACTGCGGGGAATTGAACTCCGGATTTTAGCGTTGCAACTCCGTAGACTTACCGCTGTAACACTCCAATCAGACCATTAAAAATGAATACACTCCATCTTTCTAGCTAGCAATCATATTTATAGTATTTTAACACATTCAGAACTATGTGAACAAATTTTAATATAAGACTGACTGATAGTTCCAAACATGTTGTTACGTCTCCGTTCGTTAATTGATTTTCCGTAAATTCATTCCGACGAAACTTTAGC
>NW_013673868.1:26081-33993 GCF_000517525.1 Limulus polyphemus
TCGTTGTGACCCTCCTATATATACCAGCTTACCACCAATCTAGTAAATGCTAGGGCATTCACGAAGGAACAGGATATTTCTAGAAAGCAGGTAGCGTGACACTAGTCACGTGACCTCGCTGACGCAACAATGTATTAATGTGGCCTATTTTTTAGTAAAATAAAATATTTCTTTGATGTAATAAATGTTAAATTATGACAACAGTAAAATAAAAAAAAAGAATTAAATGATTGTTTTGGATATTCACGGAAAGTTATTCGAGGGCTATCTGCGCTAGTTGTCCTTAATTTTAAAGTAACAAATATGGAAGAAGGCAGCTAGTCAATTCCACTCATCGCCTAATCGTGGGTTATTCTAATCAAAGAGTGGAATTTGAACGTCATTGCTATAAAGCACCCACGTTTCCAAAGTTCGGTGTGCTAACCATTTGGCCATGCACTGCCCATGTAAGAACAGATGAAAGAAATAAAAACATGTTTCATTGAAAAATGCATTTTTTCGGGCCTTCCTGTAAATATTGTAAAATTGATGTTATCTATCACACATAGGAAAGTAAAGCAAGTTCTATAATTTTGTTGTTTCAATTTTTGTTGAAAAACGTATGCTATAATTTACGAAAAAGAGCCGCGCGAGGTACTGTGGGTCTCATGTTATATGGTTCACTACCCATTATCACTTAAAATCAAAATCGCACTACGCGCTTTAGAGTTATAAAAGTAACGTTCAAACACCATTATTCGGTCAGACAAGAGAAAAGTAGCCTACGAGTTGGCGTCATGTACTGTTGACTGTCTTCCCCTAATCTTCGAGTTCAAAATTAGGGATGGTTGGCACAGATAGCCCTCGTGCACTAAATTCGGGCAAACAAACAGTTTACATAGAGTTAAAATATTTGTTTGTTCAGCTCAGAGATGCATCTGACTCCACGCCAGCATAATATACATGTGATACATGGAATAAATTGTGAGATTTTTCACGGCTGCATTTTTTATTTACATATGCATTTATTCATGGAAAACATTACAGTTTTCTACTCTACACCAGGAAGGAGACAAAGATAAATCTACATGGAGTTATGGGTATTAGATATTATACCGTAGTAACATTAGGAACCACTGTTATACTAAGCTAGAATTATTTTATAGAATATGTTCAGCTTTCGTTCTCAGTATCACTTTCGCAGAAATCTGTTATTCAAGTTTGGACATTACTTTTCTGTAACTATATCGGTGTGTTTTGAGCGCAATTCTTAAGTTATGCTAGTGAGCGACGTTACTGCTCTATGTGATTGGCCAAGGTCTATCAGACACTTACACGACTGGGAACGAGACTGTGAAATACTCTTCGGAGAAGAGCGTCATGTCGGATCGTGATAATGGAGATGGTCAGGGTCAAGTTCAAAGTATGTGTGGTATGCTCAAAGTTGTCTTAGAATTTTTGTCGAAAATAAAATTTTTCTAATTAGAAAGGATATAATTGTAAACATACAATTAAAATACATCACGGCGAACATTTGAAGATATTTTGTTAACATACGTATCGAAACTTATTGTAAATAATATATAGCGAAATATTTCTCGATTTACAGACTAATGTTATTGTTAGTCTAACTTCTATTTATATTTGTAACTTCTGTTTCTACGTGACTGTAAATTACACTCTAAATTGCAAGTTAGCCCTGTAATATATCGGGCATTTATGATTAATTGTTACTCTTAGTATTTACATGGGTAACATTTATTTATGTGGAATTTATAAGACTAATAATATAATATAGTAATATGCTGGTTGTGGAGAAAACATTTTTAGGTTTTTGTCATAATTATTATTTTAATATTCGAAGAAATTTTGCGCTTTAAAATAAAACTTTAACTCCATAAATGGTATAAATATAAATTACAAATGGAACACAGTAATATTTTTATTTATTGCTGTGGCATTTCACAAATGTGCTTTTCCCCCTTGTGTAGTACAAAATGTTAAATTGTTTTCTACGATAGAACTTTTTGTTTTCGGTAGTTTGGTAAGTATTGAGGTAATTTGTAGTGATGAAATGTTGAACTTACTCTCGTGATCAGCTATCGCAGAACCTAGTAAAATATTCCCAAGTGTTCCTATGTGATACTAAGTAATGTAATGAGTAAAAAAATTGTGGAAAAAAATGAATGTACTAAGCTTATGATTTAATTAATAGTTCCATTTACAGACTGATATCAAAATTAAAAAAAAATTGATTGATTAGTGATGAGAAAAAAGATTTAATACTGAATACTTGAAATAAATACTGTTGGGGTCATATGCTGCAGTTGAAAATTAATACTAAAATGTACCTTCAAATGCCTTAATAAATGTGAAATTCTACATTTAGTAAAATTTATATTTTATTTGAAGAGTCAAGCAGAATGACAGTAATCATTGCTTATTTAATATTTATTAGATTTATAAATTATATGATCAAATCAAAATACTTCCTGCTGTTAATACATATATCTCATAACTATTTAGTTTAACAAAGTAAATTTTAATTTGTACTCCCTCTATCTTAGAGAGTAAGAAAGTTGTAGCTGCTTGTAAATAATAAAATACATAACTTACTCTGTTGTGTACAAAAACAGTAAAATTGGTATTTTTGTTATTTAAGTTACTGTCTAAATTTGGATGTTTGTAAGAGAATGATAATATATACATATAATTTAAGGACAACAAGGAATCTGTTGGTCCATTTAGGCTATCCTATCCCTAAACTAAACTTTCAAATAGAAGTAGAACAATCAAAGTCAGTCCTTATTATTTAACCATTTATCAAGCCTTTCCTCAAATTAGCTGCATCCACCACATCTGAAGGCAATCCATTCCAAAGGCCAACCACCAAGTTACAAAAAGTCCATAAAAAAGTATTTTTACAAGAGCATATTTTCATTTGCTCACCTAATGTTTAGTGATTGCCATAATCAAAATATTTGATAAAAAAATAATTTGCAAAGTTCTAACCAGAATTTCAGTAATGCTGAGTTAGTAATTTAATTACAACTGAAGTGAGACAACTTTTTATCACTATTTGGGATCAGATGCTAAGATTCTAGGACATTCTATCTTTGTGCAAGGTTTTAGCTTGTAGCAGTATGCTATAAAATGTAATCAAAAACAAGATTGCTGGAAATCATGCCATAATGCTGAACACTACTTCCCATCTTGTGCTTATTTCTGATTGCTATTTGTGAATATTAACTTAGAAATTTCAACAATGAACATTTGCCACCTTTTATGATTTTTAAAGTGTGGATAAGTTGGTCTTGCATTATTGAAATCAATTTTGACAGTTTTATTGTTTACCTTTTGTCCACACATTTACAAATGCTAACTGAAACTTGTAAATTTTATAATTATTTTTGGAGTTAATCCATGTGTATCATAGGCATCATAACTTGTCCGTGTGTACACCTTCTAGGTATCTTGTGTTGGTTAATGAAACCTTTTCAACAAAAACTCCATTAAGAAGAACTAGAACTAGGCCTAGAGAACTACTTGACAGATAATCAGCTAGGCCTAGAGAACTAGTTGGCAGATTATCAGCTAGGCCTAGAGAACTACTTGACAGATTATCAGCTAGGCCTAGAGAACTACTTGACAAATTATCAGCTAGGCCTAGATAACTACTTGACAGATTATCAGCTAGGCCTAAAGAACTACTTGACAGATTATCAGCTAGGTCTAGAGAACTACTTGACAGATTATCAGCTAGGCCTAGATAACTACTTGACAGATTATCAGCTAGGCCTAGAGAACTACTTGACAGATTATCGGCTAGGCCTAGAGAACTACTTGACAGATTATCAGCTAGGCCTAGGTTTTGCTGGTTAGTCTAGTGTTTCAAATTATTTATATCAGCATTTGTAAAGAGCAGAGTATTTCTTTTAAAGATTTTTTGTTTGCAACAAGTTATAGATACCTCATTGAAGGTTTAAAGTTTAGTATAAAAATTATGTATTTACCAGTGCATGGTTAAAAAAGATGCTGCCAGTAAGTACAGAAAATAATGTATAAAATAGTGAAAAAACAGGTAACAACAATTAACAAATTTAATCTAGTAGTAATATATAAGTACATAATTGGAAGTTACAGAGCAAGCCATTAGTGGGATTTATTAATCAATTATTTGTTGGGTTCATTAATAGATTCAACTAATTGATTATTGTCACCTCGACTTGGATAGCTGGAATTATTGAAGATAGTAATAATTGAAAACACTAATTTCAATCAGTTGGTTATTTTCAGGAGTTGTGATTTTAATCGATTAAGCTGAACAACCTTGAAATTAAATCAAAAATAGAAATCATAATGGCAATATTTTGGTTACTTGGATAGTTGGAATAATCAAAAATGGGGATTGTCAAAAAATCAAATTTCAATTAGTTGATAATCATTTACTGAAAAACTTATCAACACAGATTTACATGATAATAAAGAATGAGTTGAATAAGTGTTTAGTGTGAACATACCTGTTTGTGTGTGAACTTGATTTATCCAGGGTTAAGTGGTCAGTGTGAACATACCTGTTTGTGTGTGTGAACTTGATTTATCCAGGGTTAAGTGGTTAGTGTGAACACACTTGTTTGTGTGTGAACTTGATTTATCCAAGGTTAAGTGGTTAATGTGAACATACCTGCTTGTGTGTGAACTTGATTTATCCAGGGTTTAGCAGTCGGACATTAACTGATGTTCTTATTTTCCACTTCTGGATAATTAAATTACAAACTAGGGTGTTTTAAGATCATTTTTATTGTTTGATAAGTTCATCAACATAAAATTTAAGAATAACAACACATCCGTTAATCCAACCAGGTTGTACCATCTACAGTGTTAAACTAACTTTAAAACATAACAACCTCAAAGCCAGCCCTTACCATTCAAATGTATATTGAGCCTTCCCTTAAAACCCTCTAAAATGTAGTTCATTCACCACATCTGAAGGCAACCCATTCCAAAGGCCAATCACCCCGTTAGAAAAATAAAGCTGTCTTAGATGACGATAATTCGTACCCTGCTAAAATTTATACTAGTCCTACCATTCTCACCAATAAGTATGAAAAAAGATTACATTACTGATTCTCTTAAATCCCCTCCAACTCTTCTTTTGTCAAAATAAACCAGTTTCACAGATATTAATCTGTCTTCGTCTGACAACCTTTTCATCCCTGGTATCATCCTAGTAGCCCTCTGCTGAACCCTTTCCTGAGAAACCCAAGACTGAACATGATAGTCCAAATGAAACCTGACCATTGTCCAGAGACCAACAGAATGGAATTATAAACTCTTTAGGTTTTTATTTGATATTTCTGTAGATACATAGACATATAAAAAAAAACAATGTTTAATAACACACAATAAATATTTAAAAATGAGACTGTTCCCATGTTCATTTTTAAATATATATATATATATATGGTGTATATTCAATGTTTTTTTGAATACATCTGTGTTTTCCTAACTTTAATTTTGTAAATACATGATTGTTTTATTTAGCAATAACATTTTTTGCAGCTACTGTAAAAGTATTTTTGGATAATTTGCTGCCATCTATTGGCAGAAGTAAGCACTAAGGTAGGTGGAAAAATAATTTTAGAAAACATTTTAAACTTAAAAGAATAATTTAAATGCTGAAAAGTGAAAAAATGGATTTCATATATTTTGGTATTACAATTTGTATTGATAAAATAGCTACATAATTAGAAAAAATTTAAAAATTATCCCAAAACGTGGAAAAGTTGTGTTCTCCCTGATGGTAAAATAGTGTTAGCGATGAGTTCAAAGTGGTTTTTAACATGAACACTTGTGTACATGTGTTGTTATGTTCTTATTATAGAGCAGTTAAGATGTTTCGTATAAATGTGCTGGTGGTTTATTGTTTTTCTAGCTGTAGGATAGGTGGAATCCATTTTTAACATATGAAAAATAAACTATTTTTTATGGTCGTAGAATTATTGTTTTCAATCAATCGAAGGCTTTAGGCCTAAAATAAAAGTGATTTCAGTTTCTCAATACTTAAAAATATCTTGTAACAAACTCAGTGAGATGATCATCTCTAGATTAGCTGACCTGAAGTTGTCTTGTAACAAACTCGGTGACACTGTCCTTAACTTCCTTTGTGGCTTCTGCTACTTTATCATGATCAGCTGGAGTTTCATAACTGGACTGGTCCATGTACTCACAAGATTGTTGGAATTGGTTGAAAACTGCAATATCTGGACCATAGGAGAAAGTCCCATACATGCCAAGACAAGTTGTTCTCAAATATGACAGAAAAACTTTTCAAAAAAGGAAGTAATTGTAGGGATGGCTGATATCAATCCTTCAAAAACAATACAAACATATAGTAGAGATGGCATTTGAATCATCCCTACATATTATGCATGGATGATGTAAATGACATCCCTACATTTCCTTCCTTTTATGAAAAGTTTTTTCTTTACATGTTTTTCTTAATGCAGTGTTTCAATAGACATATGATGGTTGTATTTATAACCAATACAAAGAGGTTACAACTGCAATATTTACTGTTTATTTACTATTGGTTAGTGATTCCTGTTTCACCCTGTACTTAAGGGTTAAATGTCTGTAAGAAAGCTAGCTTCAGGGGTAATGATAACATCGTTTACACTAGAATTATGACAACTTCTGGTCAGAGATGATCATCTCTAGATTAGCTTGGAATGTGATTTATAGCACCTGGAGCACTGCATCATGCACGATGGATGGCCAAGGCATTATATGACCTCAAGATCTTGACGTTCATTGGCTGTGAGGAAAGAGGATTCTTTGACATCTGCATCTTTATTGTTCGAGTCTATCTTAGGTTCGCTGCTTCTGATACCATGTCTGCTCCTCACAATGTCTTGTTAAGTATAAGAAGGTGAATTCACATGTTTCAAAATATCTGTCAAAAATTTGCTGGACATTATGATATATCAATGAGGAACTCATTGATTTTGTATTGTTTGATTCAGCTAATCCATAGAGACAAAAAAAAAGCAATTTTAAGATGTTAAATGAGAAAGAAGACATGGATGAACCTCCAAAACACATCCAGCTAAGTATCAAGAAGTCTGAGGACATGTCAGATGAGAGTTTCATCACGAAGAACACAAAAGACTTCTTCAGGTGCCTTGAAATTCCATTTGGATTTGTGGATTATGACCTTGAGTGATGGGAGCTCGGGTAAGCAATGCAGACAGTTCAACACTTGAATGTGGTAAATGACAATGCTGAAAGGGTGAAGCCCTTATTGAAGAGTATAATTGCATCATCACAAAGAAAGAAGAAGAAACCCTTCATCCTTCAAGTTGTTCAAGATCACAGAAGACGATTACCTAATAGGATCAGTGACTAATTACACTGAAATCATATAATTATACTACATATATACAGTAAAATACTAATAATACACTTTAAATAAATCATATATAGTATATAACAAATGCCTTTATGTCACAAAGTACGTAAGGGTACCAGGCTTCTGCAGTCTAGAACTTCAACCTCATTGAGAAACCTCTAAATACGGACGAAGTTAAACATTTATTGTTGACATTTTTTTTGGTACATTGGAACAAAAGCAGGGGTGAGTGCTTTAGAATGTTTAACCTGAGGTTTTACAGAACCACTCTAGTGGTCAAGAAACTATTTTAATTACTTTTGGCCATGAAAGTATTATACTAGATACTTTCCAAGACTTCTGAAAGTATTGGAATCTGTTATTGTATAACTACATTATGAGCATGGAATTTTTCTATCATGTTAATCTGAAGTAAACCTTAGTTGAGATGTGTTCTGTTCAACGGGGGTGTACTACCTTATTTGAAAGTGAAGTAGGAGCTAAGGATGACTTATTTATTAAGCTTGAAACACCAGATAAATA
>NW_013673869.1:0-3243 GCF_000517525.1 Limulus polyphemus
TAGATTATGTTTACTTTCAGCTGTAGTATGCTTCAACTCACGTATTTTATATGTTTCATCTTTAGTTCCTACTTTTTTGTTAATATACCTTTTTTCAAATATGCACGAGCCCGAGCGAGTCGATTGTTGACTAGGTGGTGCAGTGGTTGGCAATCTGCGACCCCTGAAATACAATATGTTCCAGTTCTAGCTCATTTTTATTGGCTTATTTTTGGCTTATCTGATAAAGGGGTGTTTGTCTTATAATCTTTGGGGGTATTTGAAGGCCACGGGTGTGGCCCGCGGATTAGTTTACGTTGTTTACCACTGAGGTAGAGGAGTGTTGGAATGCTGTGTGACAGAAAAAAATTATTATTATCGATTTTTATGGCCTCTGTCATTCTGATCATTTTGAATTTATATATTAGGTCACACATATAAACGAAAATGAGTCCGCATGAATAAAAATTGCCCACTTTTAATTTACTCCTCTACCATGCCACCAGGAAGCAGAAGGTTGGTAGTCCATATGTTTACCCGATTTGATTTTATTACTCATCAGGAGTTTCGCTGTAGGACAGCGGTAAGTCTTCGGATTTACAATGCTAAAATCAGGGGTTCGATTCTCCTCGGTGGACACCTCAGATAGCCGATGTAGCTTCGCTATAACAAAACACATACTCATCAGGATCTCTACCAGCTTACCCTCAATTTGAAATTGTTTTAAGTAGGATTAGAATAAATTAATCTATGAGACGTTGGGCGTGATAAAATACATCAATTGAAAGGATTTGACCTCCTGAGTACAAAACTGTAATTAGATCTGAAATCGGTCAAGAAATGATGAAGCTATGAGCTAAAAGTTTGAACTTGAAAAAACAAAATTCAGAGCCATTCTATGAGCCGATATGCCGCGGTTAAAAACATGAAGTGTGGAAACGGATAGTGCCATATGACGTCAAATACTGATTTGATGCGATACTACTTTTCTGAGTATTTATAACTATATTATTTTAATCAAAAATCTGATCCTTAATCAAGAGATTAGATTTATAAACCTCTGCTATTCAGGACGTAATTTCAAAGTTACATAAAAACTAATCTTATCTTCCAAAATGAAATCACCATACGCTGATTACTTTTCAATTCTACTTGAGGTTGGAGTTAAGAGCGATGGAGTTAAGAAAGCATACTAAAGCAGGGAAATGAAATATGTTACTAAAAGGTTAATGTAGGTCTTCTTTCAAAATGTCTGAGTAATTTGTCCGATAAAAACATGTGGTCGGGAAACCTTTGGGGTAGTTCGTTAGTCTGTAAGATATAGGAACCTCTTTGAGAAAGATGTATGATAATCTGATTCAAATATTTTATATCTAGGAAACATGGTTAACGTACAGGGTGATAAACAACACATACAATACCGATTTCTTATGGGAAGAGCACCCTAACCACCAGGCTGTGCCAGGTCCTATATTGTTTTAAAACTGTTATTACAATCATCTATATAAATATAATAGTACTGTCTGTTGTCTGTCCATGTAACTACTTTGCAGGGTGTGGATGTTTCTTCACCAAAATTGGTACGGAGGTTTATTGGGTCCATGCGGGAGGGGGGGTGTACATACAAATTTTCAGTTTTGCATTTTGCGTTTTGCGGGTTTTATGGTCGTTTTTGCGTGTATTTCATTACCAATACTTCGCCCCCTGTTGATGGATCTTCATCAAATTTGGCATGAAGGTTTGTTAGGTCAATTTTGCGGTTTCACATTTTGTGTTTTGTAGTTTTTGTGGGCGTTTTTGCGTTTGTTTTACAATTACATATAAGGGAATCAGCTTTTCATGTCCTAATATAACCTTTCATTAATCATGAATTTACATAACTTCTGTCCAGGGGACGGGTACCCCAGCTAGTATATAATACACTAACGACACAAACGTACACCACTGAAATAGAACACTTGGTTTGTAAAAATGTCAGTTAGAGCACTCGGCTTGCAACATTGTCATTTAGAACACTTGGCTTGTAACAATGTCAGTTTCAACACTTTGCTTGTAACAATGTCACTTAAAACACTTGGCTTGCAAACAGTGTCAGTTAGGACACCTTGCTTTTAACAATGTCACTTAGAACAGTTGACTTCCAACAATGCCACTATGAACACTTGGCTTACAACAGTGTCAGTTAGGATACCTTGCTTGCAACAATGTCACTTAGAACAGCTGACTTCCAACAATGTCACTTAAAACAGTTGACTTCCAACAATGCCACTATTCACACTTGGCTTACAACAGTATCAGTTAGGATACCTTGCTTGCAACAATGTCACTTAGAACACCTGGCTTTTAAGAATGTCAGTTATAGTGGTGTATTATATTAAGAACTCAGTGTTATATCTCTCGTTAGATCACCCTCTACACTGAAGAATCGTTACAACATGAACGACTTGTAGTGTTAGTCATGTAAACTTTTCTTCTTAAATCCATACTTGGAACATTGTTAGTGTTGTTAAGTGCAAACCTGCACAATGAACAATCTGTGCTGTGTCCACTGCAGGGATCGAACCAAGCCTTCCACTGAGCCATTGGGAGGGCACATGGAACTAAGTATTATTCGGCATAAAGAAAAATGTAAGTTATTGATGGATCTAATTATCTAATAACGATCTTTTTTTATTTAAGATCACTGGATCAAACATGTTTACTCTCTGAACAGTATCATTTAACTTCTTGCGCAGGGTCCCCGAAAATATTCTGTTTCAAAAGTAAATAAAACCCAAATTAAGAGTAGCAAATATTTTATAATCCCTTCTTGTGATTCATGGCATGCGCAAGTTTTACTGACGTCACGACAGTATAAATTGCAACGTTGAGCGTCTCTTACGTTACGTCATTTTATTGTATACTGACTGACTGACAGACACCACACTATTCTATAGTGGTGCGACTGGTTAAAACAGGTGACCCCTCCAGGTGGCCTTCGGCCCTCTTTCGGGGAAATTATTGCTCGAATCTTAGTTGTTTCTTAATTTTACCTAACAAAAAATTTTGAGCGAAAGACCTTACAAATACGTGTTTTGTACATGAAAAAATTAAATAATACTGGTTTTGAAGTACAGTAAACCTTTCCTATAAACGATCCAAATATTTATTTTTAATCAGGATATTTGAAACACATGTTTCAACTTTTAGTACCGAGGCCCTTCAGCAACAAAGTTATTTACAATTTCTAACATCAAAATTTAAAAAAAAAGCTGAAAACTTGTA
>NW_013673869.1:3668-4675 GCF_000517525.1 Limulus polyphemus
AGCCCGGCATGGACCTAATGAGCCTCCATACCAGTTTTGGTGAATATCCACCGACATCCTGCGAAGTAGTTATGTGAACGTACAATAGATAATACTATTATATTTATATAGATCATAAGGGGGTGAGCAAAATTTAGCAAACATTTAAAGTGGGAAACCTCACAGAATTTTCTCGTATTTTCATGATGTTGCCTTAAAAATCTCTCGGTAGGATACGTTCAATAATAAGATCCATCTACTGTTAATAAATAAAAGTTTATATTATACACAAGAAAGGCTCTCTCGGCACAACGTCGCAAAAAAAGAAAAATAGATTCCTTTAAGCGACGCTCTGAGCAACAGTGGTTCTTTACGATACCAGGCTATGTGTGAGACATGTAATAGATTCCTTTCTCGATCATTTTCAAGATCTTTGCGTAGATTAGGGTCGCAAACCACAACGAAAAAGAGACGACAAGAATTCAAACCACTCACTGCCTTACAAGGGATATAGTTATACGCGTCCGTACTGAATATATATATCTCCAGACCTATAAGCTGCATATTTCCTTCGCACGAGATAAAATGTCGTTTCCTTGTATCGTATTCTTAATGGAGATCTTTCATGTCTTCCTGGTCATAGCAGTTTCGGTATCTTTTTTTCTTTTCCAGTTTCCCTCTTTTTTATTGTCTCTAGAACGCATCTAAATATTTTAGCAACTTTCATTCAGTAGCACCTTTTTTGTTGTGTATACCACAAGTTTTTAAAAAATTCAGATATTACATCATTTTTTTAAATGTTGTTACCACTAGAATCCTTAAGAAAGTTTCTTTTATTCTTTATTAGTTGTTTATAAACCCACGAATCTCACCGTTCTTGCTTTTCTTTCCAAACGAAATCGTTATTATTCTTGTTTCTTGTTACGAGGGAAAGGGTTGTTTGTTTGTTTATTTTTGAATTTCGAGCAAAACTACACGAGGGCTATCTGCGCTAGCCGTCCCTAATTTAGCAGTTTAAGACTAGAGGA
>NW_013673869.1:4685-7639 GCF_000517525.1 Limulus polyphemus
CTTTTACCAACGAATAGTGGGATTGACTATCACATTATAACGCCCCACGGTTGAAAGAGCGAGCATGTTTGGTGGGACGGGGATTTGAACCCGCGACTCGCAGATTGCGAGTCGAGCGCCCTAACCACCTGGCCATGCCAGGCCCGAGGGAAAGGGTAACATATAATGCATGAAAGAAATTATCCAGGAACTGAATCACGTGAAGGGTACGTCAGAGCTTGTACTTCATGGAATCTTATTTCTCGTTTTACTTCATAGGTCATAAATCCGATTAGGTGTAGTTAATCGTGCTGACGTCCATAGGTCATAATAAATGTGTTTCGGCAAACATATAAGTTGACTGTTTTACACCGCTAAAATCCGGGATTCGATTCCCGCGATGTGCAACAACAATAAAGCAATAACATAATCATTTATCAATTTTACATCACCAGTAGGATTTTATGTTTAACAGTTTGTTCTCTATGTCCATTATTTGGAGAAGACAACGATTTGGCAGACTTAATGGTCTCGCAAATCAGCTGTCATCTTAATTTGTGGTCTTTGGAGACTTCAGTAGACATAGCCGAATCCGGGGTTGTGTTTGTACAAATGGATGAGGCAGATCCATGGAGCATTTACTATTAGATCATCGTATGTATCTCGCTTGGAAATTGCTAACATATCTAGATGTAGTGGTTTTCAATGATTCTGCTTTCTCAATCTATTCTGATGGCCAGGAGAATCTTCAATTAGTACTACACTAGGTTGAGAAGTACATCCATCAGCCCAAATGTTTTATCAATTATTACTACACTAGGTTGGGAAGTACATCCATCAGCCCAAATGTTTTTATCAATTAGTACTACACTAGGTTGGAAAGTACATCTATCAGCCCAAATGTTTTATCAATTAGTACTACACTAGGTTGGGAAGTACATCCATCAGCCCAAATGTTTTAACAATTATTACTACACTAGGTTGGGAAGTACATCCATCAGCCCAAATGTTTTATCAACTATTACTACACTAGGTTGGAAGTACATCCACAAATGTTTTAATCAATTATTACTACACTAGGTTGGGAAGTACATCCACAAATGTTTTATCAATTAGTACTACACTAGGTTGGGAAGTACATACATCAGCACAAATGTTTTATCAATTAGTACTACACTAGGTTGGGAAGTACATTCATCAGCCCAAATGTTTTTATCAATTAGTACTACAATAGGTTGGGAAATACATCCATCAGCCCAAATGTTTTATCAATTATTACTACACTAGGTTGGAAGTACACCCATCAGCCCAAATATTTTTATCAATTAGTACTACACTAGGTTGGGAAGTACATCCATCAGCCCAAATGTTTTACCAATTATTACTACACTAGGTTGGAAGTACATCCATCAGCCAAAATGTTTTATCAATTAGTACTACACTAGGTTGGGAAGTACATCCATCAGCACAAATGTTTTTATCAATTATTACTACACTAGGTTAGGAAGTACACCCATCAGCACAAATGTTTTTATCAATTAGTACTACACATGGTTGGGAAGGATATTGATCAGCTCAGATGTTTTTATGATTTTCTTTACAGGAGATGCTACACGATCACTCTCATGTCTCACTTTTTTATTTTTCATTATATCTGCATCTGACAGGAGGGAATTTTTCCTCAATTATTATGGCATGAGGCTATTGTTCTACTTCTTCCAAACCCAACCTTGAAAGGATCCCCACACTTACAGACTTGCTGTCTTGCTAGCTAGATGTCTTTGTAGAATGTTGGAATAAATGGTTAATGCTTGTGTTGTTTGGTTTCCTAAAACCAAATGTCATCCTCTCCAACAAAAGATACAGCTCTTGTAAACAAATGTCTATCATTAAACATTAAAAAAACTAAAAACATGTATCAGAGAAGCCTTTCTTAATGAGAGCTTCTACTCTCTATTTGTTTTATTCGGAATAGGCATATAATACTATTTGGAAGTAGGATTACATGAGTACTTACCCATTTTTATTTGTAGCGATTTAGAGGAGAGTTATGTCAAGATCTGTCCTAGCTCTAAACTCCCATATTCCTTCACATCAGGACGTGTGGATTTCTCAGAGTTGTGTTTTCAGTCTCACGTGTTTTTCTATCTGTAGTGAAACAACTTCATCTGACATTATAGACTATCTCTATGTTGATTACTTTAAAGTTTACTGTGAGTCATGGCATATGAAGTTTATCGAAAATCAACCTTAGACTGCCCTTAATCGAATATTTGATTGGACAACTTCAAACGTATTTTGATCTTATACACGTAAAACTCTTTGCATGTATGTTTTACTACCAGTGAAGTTTGCATCAAGATCCGGAATAGTTCTCGAGAATTATTCTTGAACGTAAACCGATTTTTATTCCACACATAAAGTAACTAAGTTTAAGTGTACCAAGGCATTGAATAGCTTGCAGGTACTCTATTCAACATATTGAGAAGTACCAGGGCATTTAATAGCTTGCGGATACTCTATTCAACATATTGAGGAGTACCAGGGCATTTAATAGCTTGAGGATACTCTATTCAACATATTAAGGAGTACCAAGGCATTGAATAGTTTGAAGGTACTCTATTCAACATATTGAGGAGTACCAGGGCATTTAATAGCTTGAGGATACTCTACTCAACATATTGAGGAGTACCAAGGCATTGAATAGTTTGCAGATATTCTATTCAACATATTGAGGAGTACCAGGGCATTTAATAGCTTGCGGATACTGTATTCAACATATTGAGGAGTACCAAGGCATTGAATAGCTTGCAGATACTCTATTCAACATATTAAGGAGTATCAAGGCATTGAATAGCTTGAAGGTACTCTATTCAACATATTGAGGAGTACCAAGGTATTGAATAGTTTGAAGGTACTCTATTCAACATATTGAGGAGTACCGAGGTATTGAATATTTTTCATATACTCTCTTT
>NW_013673869.1:8493-12905 GCF_000517525.1 Limulus polyphemus
AGATACTCTATTCAACATATTGAGGAGTACCAAGGCATTGAATAGCATGCGGATACTGTATTCAACATATTGAGGAGTACCAAGGCATTGAATAGCTTGCAGATACTCTATTCAACATATTAAGGAGTATCAAGGCATTGAATAGCTTGAAGGTACTCTATTCAACATATTGAGGAGTACCAGGGCATTTAATAGCTTACGGATACTCTGTTCAACATATTGAGGAATACCAGGGCATTTAATAGCTTGAGGATACTCTATTCAACATATTGAGGAGTACTGGTACTCCTCAATATGTTGAATAGAGTACCTTCAAACTATTCAATACCTTGAGGTATTGAATATTTTTCATATACTCTCTTTGTCATGTTGTGGAGTACCAGGGCATTGAATATCTTACGAGTACTGTCTTCAACATATTGAGGAGCAAACATATGTTCTTTACTGAGCATTAATCTGCTCAGAGCTGGATTATAGTTCTCTGGTTTTGTTTTAGCTAGAGGTTCTGGTCTGTACATATATAATCCTGTGTATCATTTGGGTCTTAGCCTCTGCACAGGAGCATTCTACACTTTTGAACCTCTGCTCCATATTTGACATAAGTAACTATCTCTCCAGCAAGTTGCCGAGCTGTGATCTCTTTTGGAGCTTCTAATTTGATATTGTGATTTCACCCTTGCTACAAGTAAATACATGGTTTAATTCCAGTTTTCACTCTACGTACCCCAGATATTTAAAAAAATAAAGCTTAATCTAAGAGAGATTCCCTTCATAAGTTTTATCAATAACTTCTGGTTAAAGCAAGCTATCTTCTTAGACCAGAACTAACAATTAATGTAGTAAATCATGCAGCTAATTTTATGTATGAACATAAACTTATGTACAAAATAACCGTTTGGTGTTCTCACTGTTATCCAAATTTTCGGCCATAATCCAAGTTGGTTGTTCGCTTCTGTGACGTGTCCACAGATAAAAACGACTGTAAGTTCCCATCCATCCTTTTAATTAGCATTGTTTAAACACCCAACTTTCACTTCTATTTTGTAGATTTTTCTAAATCAAGTGTTTGTTTGTTTTTGAATTTCGCGCAAAGCTACACGGGGGCTATCTGCGCTAGCCGTCCCTAATTTAGCAGTGCAAGACTAGAGGGAAGGCAGCTAGTCATCACCACCCACCGCCAACTCTTGGGCTACTCTTTTTACCAACGAATAGTGGGATTGACCGTCACATTATAACGCCTCCACGGCTGAAAGGGCGAGCATGTTTGGTGTAACGGGGATTCGAACCGGCGACCCGCAGAATGCGAGTCGAGCGCCCTAAATTAAGTGACTCTGCTGGCTAAGCTACGATTGGATGTTGTGTTTAGCGTTACTCACAGTATCTCTTCTATAACTTCTATGATCACCACAAAACTACATAGTTTCTTGCTAACACTGAAATAGTTTAATGATGGTTTAATTCATACCCTGTTCTTTTTCAACTTCTCACGAAACTGAACTCTTTAATATCAGAATCTTTAGTTTCGCTCAATCACTGATCACGTTGGTAACAAAGGGAATGATCTGATTGTTAAGGTAATCAAATTAGCCTCTTCTGCTCCCATCAACACCTACCCATTCCATTTATAGATTTCAAATGTTTTACCAGGGAGAAGTTTCCTGCCTTTCGGTAGAATCTTTCGTACGCGGGCCCGGCATGGCCAGGTAGTTAGGGCGCTCGACTCGCAATTTGAGGGTCGCAAATTCGAATCCCCGTCCCACCAAACATGCTCGCCCTTTCAGCCGTGGAGGCGTTATAATTTGATGGTCAATTCCACTATTCGTTGGTAAAAGAGTTGGCGGTGGGTGCTGATGACTAGCTGCTTTCCTTTTAGTCTTACACTGCTAAATTATGGACGGCTAGCTCAGATAGCCCTCGTATAGCTTTGCGCGAAATTCAAAACCAAACCAAACCGTATTAGCGGTGGTTACTACTAGTCAGTCGCCCTCTACATCAAGAATAGCTACGCCTGGACTTAGGAGTTTCTGTCATGGTCTTTTGGTCCATTTATCACAGAAGGTTCAGGTCAGGTTAAAAATTTCCTGACTTTCACCAAGCTGTAGGTAGCTGTGATACTTAGTTTATTTTAAGCCTCCCTCCCTCCGATGAGTCAGAAGGACGTTTATGGACATATAATAGTAAAATCCAAGGTTCAATGTTTTCGGGGGACCGAGAGCTGATAGACCATTCTATAGCTGTGTGTTCAAACACAAACTCTTTATTTCGCATGTTTTTTCTCAGAGATACAGAGTCATATTTAAATTACAAGAAATAATAATCCCTCTCTTCCTAGTGGCTTAGCGGTAAGTCTGAAGGTTTATACCGCTAAAAAAATCTCTGCTTAAAAACAAACAAACAAAGTTATAAAAAATGTAAAAAAAAAAACACGAAAAAAGTTGTTTTTCTGAAGAATTAACCAACTTATCGTGATGTAAGTCTCTATAATCTAATTGTTTTAACAATGTTCCATAGCCACTTATACTAATTAATTATTAGAATTGTGAAACAACTATCTGACAAAACTATTTTAGCCCGAATATATTTTCTTCAACTTGATTTAGAGTGTTTTGTTTTTCTTGGCTGTTCTTCAGGAAAGAGCTAGAAAGGTTAAAACTATCGATATTCTTTTTTTTTTCTTTCCACGCACCACTTCCTGGAGAGAGGTAAATTAAGTGACACAACAGACTTAGTAAATCAGCATCCAACCTGTTTTAATGGAATACTGCTTTGTAACGTGTGAAAAAAAACAACAACAACAACAACTACCTCATTAATTATAAGAGGGTTTAATTGATACTTTCAGTGATAAGTAATATTTCGGTTTCTATTTGCCAATAACAAAGTGGAATCATTTTTTAATACTCCTCCTGGCGGCTCACTGGCAAGTCTGAGGACCTATAACTCTAAAAAACAGGTTTCGATACCTACTGCAAAAATTGCCCATTGTGTAGGTTTTTGAGATATAAAACATAATTAATGAAGAATAAAGAAAACATGATAATTAACATGCCCAAAACACATGATAATTAGTATGCCGAAAACACAAGTGAAACAAACTAATTCTCAATTTTTCACGCATTTTCACGTGATTAAAACGGCAGAAAAAACACTATTACACCAAAAGGAAGAATTAATCAAATTAATATTTGGAATCTCGAAATTGTAACACAGTTATGATACCATTTTTGTCTCTTTTTTTTTATAAAAAAAAAATACTGGAGGTGTTTACGACAATATGTCTAGCTAATATTGTTTGTTTGTTTGTTTTTAATTATGCACAAAGCTACACAAGGGCTATCTGTGCTCTGCCCACCACGGGTATCGAAACCCGGTTTCTAGCGTGTAAGTCCGCAGATATAACGCTGTGCCACTGGGGGGCGTCTAGCTAATATAAATAATGTTAATAAATAAAATACTTCCAAGAGGTGGAAATGAAGAAAATTTGAATTCCAAAAAGCAGAATTGTTCACATTAAATGTGTATATTTTGTAAGTTTTAACATGATAAATAAGAAAATGGCCTTATTTTTCTGCCTATAGTTTTCATTCATCTAAGTTGTTGTTTTAGCGCAAAGGTACACAATCTACGTTCTGTGTACCACGGGTAATAGAACCCTAAACTTTAGAGTTGTAAATCCATGGTTTACTGGGATGGAAAACGTTGTTTTAGCAGTAGGCAGAACGTTGTTCTTTCAATTGTTTCTACGTGATGAAAATCAGTATTTTCTTTACACACTCCTGGTATGTTTTTACTTTTCAGCTGTAACGTGTTTTCTCATACAACGATATATATATATATATATCAATAACAAAACGTCGCTAGCTATGTTCGTTGTTTTCTGCTAAGCTTTTTTACTTTATTGCTTAAGAACTTTTGCGCAAAGCTATGCAAGGACTATCTGCGTATAGCCGTCCATAATTTCGGTCTGAAATAGTACTCTCCGCCAACTCTTGGGCTACTCTTGTATGGCTGAACAGTGGGATTTCACGATCACTGTTATAGTGCACCCATGATCCCAAAGAGCAGAGCGCGTTTTACCAGCAACGGACCACGAACCGTGAAACACATGGTTCATAGACCGGGCACGGCAACTGCTTGGCCACGCCCGGCATATTCTTTAAGCTAGTTGTGTTAAAACACATAAGTTTATTTCCAATAAAAAATTACTACAAAATGATCATAGCCATCTTCAAGACTCCTATAAAAAGCAACGAATTCAGTAGATTCGAGGTTTTTTACTTCGATAACTTGTGCCAACCCACCCAGTGGCACAACACTAAAAACCGTGGTGGGCAGAGCACAGAGAGCCTAATGTGTAGCTTTGTGCTTAAATTACAAACAAACACGGCCGGCATGGCATGGCCAGGTGGTTA
>NW_013673869.1:12993-25757 GCF_000517525.1 Limulus polyphemus
GGATGGTAATGACTAAGCTGCCTTATCTCTAGTCTTATACTGCTAAATTCGGGACGGCTAGCACAGATAGCCCTCGTGTAGCTTTGCGCGAAATTCAAAACAAACAAACAAATAAATCGATAACTTGAAGTAATCTTAGTCTCAAACAAATCAATTGATAGTTGGCAGCTGCTACTATATGGACGGTTAAAATATATATATTTTTATACACATAAATAAATCAATTATTGTACTAGACGAGAATCTAATCAATAGCCAACGTTCATAATAGTTTAGCTTCAGTGGACATCAGTCTCGTGCTCGATAAATCAATGAAACCTCATGTACGTCCATGGAATATCTATAAATGTTATATATATATCGATCTTTTCCCAATATCTCAAGGAAGTGGTCATTCGCTGACTCATTATTTTACTTAGTTCTTAAGTTAGCAAAATGACAATATTCACCGGTAGGTGGCGTACTCTCCCAAAAAAAATATGTATACCATTTTTTGTATCATTTATCGCATGTAGCTGCCCGGGATCTCAACGGTAAATCTGAGGGCTCATAACTCTAAAGTTCGGGGTTCGAGCCAATAATCAACAAATTACTCTAGTACATCTCTTCAGTACAAGAAGGATTATAATCAAATCTTAAGGGCCAAAATGAAGTGTGCAATTACCTATTTTTAAATAACAACAAAGAAAATAACACTTGAAATCTACTTTATTTATTGCAGTTCTCTTTATTCTAATGTGTCCTTCACAACCTCTGAGAAAGTAGAGCAATTGTATGGGAACTGAATAATCAATTCATGATATGCGGTGAGTTAATTTAGAAACATCAGGTACAGTTATCTAATAACAACGAAGTCGTATCCAAACCAAATACATAGATATACATAGGGTTAAGTACGTTATGTTAAAACGATTTTCAATATCAGCAAATCACGTGAAAACAACAGCCGATATACAGTTGCGGTGAAAAGATATGTATTAGAATTACATTTTGACATTGTTTGGCATTCATAGGTAGTGTGATGGCATTAAGAAGACTTTTGAGAAGGGTATGTAACAGTCTTCTCCGAAGCAAAATGTTGATGCAATCAGATCATAATGATGTGTTCATCCCGGAAATTTAGAATTTCGAAAACGTGGACAACTTAATGACATTGGTAAACAATGGAATATGGATCAACGTAGGGCTCCAGGACCTTCCGTATAAAGCCTCGAAACAAGTCGTACCCCATCCATGGTAAACAAAGTGCTGTGTCTTGTAACAGGTAAGAATCGACGAACCCAAGGGTTAGTGGCAAAAGCCATCCATGTGTCCCAGGCAACAGTATGCAACATAACTAAGAAAGATCTCCATTTGGAAAAGTGACAAAAGTCACGTGTAATCAAGTTGCTTCCACGACACATTCAATCAACCATTTCATACCTCAAGCATCTGGAGAATAAAATGTATATTCATGCTATTCCATACGAGGACATACCGGTCAAATCGCTAGACGCAACGCCTGTGATTTTTTCGAGTGATCAGACTGTTCAATCGGGCGCTGAAAAAACGTAATCCTCGTACAGTGTATCGATTAAGAATCGTTTATAGAGAGAGAAAAAGAAAAGTGTGATTTAAGCTTTGACAGCCTTATGAAGGAGCCTTTTGCAATGGAAACTACGCCGCAGGGATATTGTCAAGGTGCACAGTCGTCAGACAGAGCATAACCGGACGTGGTGACATGGAATGTGTACACTTGTCTAGAGAATAAATATTTTGTTCTTTAATAAAAAAAAAAAAAGAGTAACCAATCAGTTTGTCAATAACTAGTGAAAAATAATTCATGACGTTTCCACAAGTTTCCAGAATTTATAATTGCTTTTGTGTTTCCCTGATGCAGAGAAGTCGTATTTTTGTTCTAAGTTTTCCAAATTAGCCTCGACTTTATTCAAAAGTTTGGGAGTCTTAACATCAATTATTTCTTCTTGTTTAAATTAGTTGATGTGAATTTACTTAATTGCTTTCCGTTAAAGTACGAAATCATTACGTATACGTACACATGGTACGGGGGGGATATATATCCCCTCATTTATTGATTAACGCGGTGATGATCTCTTACATTTCAACAGCTTTAGATTAAGCCATAAGATTTATCCTTGCAGATCATACAAAAACCATCCCCCCCCACACACACACACACTTTTTAAATCCAAGTAACGCCCTACATTTGTTTGCTTCATATGATATGAGCGAACTGAGTTGAATGAGTAGATTCATGTTTAAACATAATTTTTCCTTTGTTTTCTCAGATATTTTAGCAAAACATCTCTTAATTAATATAGAAAATTTGTATTTCATCTTCATCAGTAAATATGTAGGAAACCTGTCAGGCTTGACTTTCTGGTTATTAAGTTTGGGATTCAGCAAGCTGTCGTCACTGTCAACGTATAATAGAGGTCTTGTAACTGTTGTCAATACTTCAGTTTAAGGAGCAAAAAGTCCATGTTGCATCCATATAGTTTAAATCAATAGTTGATTTTTCACATTGCCACTAGATGGGGCAATGCGACTGCTCGGAATATTATGTCACAAGTGCAACAGATCTGCGTATTCGTGCGCGAGTTAGAAAACTACCAGTGAAAAGATACAGTTCTGTTAGTGAAACCGAGAACACAAAGTCCATGTCTGCTGTCAGAAGGTTTTCAGTTACACCATTCATCAAAGATTTAGATGAATAATAATAATCAAACTCAAAGGTAAGTTTTTCTTCTTTTTTTTTTCTTAAAAGTTTGAAATTTGCGATAGTTTCAGGAGTAAATCACCCGTGGAAGTTCTTTATGTAAAACTAAACCCTTAAAACTCAGAGCTGACTTTCAGATTTTTTACCCTGTAAACACGCGCATTTCATTAGCATTTAGTTTTCTTTAGAAGTCACATTTTCCCTCAACTTATGGGACTTGAGAACGAGGGTGTTTATTATATATATATAACTTTTAAGATTCAACAGTGACAACTGAAGAAAATACTGCTTCGAAGTGATATAAGATATTTTTATTTATTATTAATATCTTTAAAACTTTTAGAAGCTGAAAAACCAGATTAAAATCTGGATACAAATAAATATTTAGACTCAGTGTAGTTAATTTATTCAGGCATACAGTGTGTGTGTTGTCTAATATGTCAAGTATCATAACTAAGCCTAATCTTACGACAGTATAACCAAAACATTCACACTCCCGTGAAACAAAACCACCATTATTTAATGTTGATGATATTCTGATTTAACAAGTACTTTGGTAAATCATAATTGGTCTAGTTTTAATATACCAACCTTTTGTTTCCAGTGATTAATACTGGGAGATCCTGAGAAAATGGAGGATATATTTTTCGATTTGAGAAACACTGACCATGTTTGGCTTTCTGAGGAGAACGCTGCCTTCTCAGATATTTGGCTCAATTCCTCGAAAAGTACTCGTTTTGATAATTCCACTGGATCCATATTCGAGTCTGGCGAAGCGGGAACATCCTTAGAACTCAGGATTTTGGGCGCCATTATATGTGCATTGATTATCAGCCTGACTGTAGTAGGGAACGTTCTGGTGATATTGGTGGTCTTTAGGTTTAGAAGACTTCGATCGGTAACGAACCTACTTTTGGCTAGTCTGGCAACCGCAGATATTACAGTGGCGCTGTTGGTTATGCCTCTTCTGGTGGTTTATGACATTGAAAGACATTGGAGGTTCGGACCCGTCGCCTGCCACTTGTGGATCTCCTGTGATGTTATGTGCTGTACGGCTTCCATCCTCCATCTGTGTGTCATCGCTCTGGATCGCTTCTGGGCCATCACCAAACCTTTGAGGTACCGCTCCTGCGTGTCCAAAAAACGAGTCATGACGGCCATAGGCATCATCTGGTTGTGCAGTTGTGCCATATCGTTCATCCCGATCTTCATGGGTTGGTATAGCGAGGACCCAGTTTCCATCTTTGACGAAAGCAGCGAATGTTCTTTGAATGTCAACAGAGTATATGCGGTGATTTCTTCTGTGACGTCATTCTACCTTCCGCTACCAGTAATGTTTTATGTTTATTTTCGTATTCTTCTAGTTGCCGAAAGGCAGGCAAGAGAAATTCGACAGATAGAGATGTCTTTGGAAGGTGCTGACCACCATGTAAAGCGGAGTCTTCGACGTCAGTCTCGCCAGTTGCTGACCGATACAAAGGCCATTCGAACTTTGGGAATCGTGATGGGTGTGTTTTGTATTTGTTGGCTTCCTTTCTTCCTCATGTACGTTATTCTGGCTTACTGCGAACAGTGTTATTTGGAGTATGAATGGCGCAGCGCCATCACTTGGCTCGGATATTTCAACTCATCCTTTAATCCTTGTATTTATGCCTTTTTGAACAGGGAGTTTAAATCGGCCTTCCGGAGAGTATTGGGATGTAAAAAGAAAGAAGACCCGGAAGTGACTTTTCTTGATGATATAAGCTCAGCAAGTCGCTGTGCTCAGCGCTTTGAACGGTTGCAGCCAGACGTGAATAAGGATCAAAACAGTCTGACTAACTTAGTTAAGGATCAAAACAGTCTGACTAACTTAGTCCCAAATGACCCGTTTATCAGGGACTCGCGCTCGTTCCGACAACTCACTGGCACAGACTCACAAATGTTAAATAAAAGGCTCTTAAACGAGAACAGCAGACATCACAGAAAAGAAATTCGACCTCAGACAGAGGTCAAGAATGACAAGCTCCACGTGAGACTTGCTGTCCCTCGTTTTGATCAGTCTTCTTTGTGAGAACCATCAAAGAAAAAACAAACAAAACATAGTGGGTTAAAATCAATAATAAGCAAAAATATGGAGCCGAAATAAGGAAAAGAACCACCGAATCAGAAACGTCGTTTAATCAGTAACCACGAAAAACACAGACCTGAAATTAGGTCGAGAACCATCAAATCAGAAACTTGTTTAATCAGTAACCACGAAAAACACAGACCTGAAATTAGGTCGAGAACCATCAAATCAGAAACTTGTTTAATCAGTAATCACGAAAAACACAGACCTGAAATTACGTCGAGAACCATCAAATCAAGAACTTGTTTCATCAGTAATCACGAAAAACACAGACCTGAAATGAGGTCGAGAACCATCAAATCAGAAACTTACTTAATCAGTAACCACGAAAAACACAGACCTGAAATTAGGTCGAGAACCATCAAATCAAAAACTTGTTTAATCAGTAATCACGAAAAACACAGACCTGAAATGAGGTCGAGAACCATCAAATCAGAAACGTTGCTTAATCAGTAACCACAAAAAACACGGACCTGAAATGAGGTCGAGAACCATCAAATCAGAAACGTTTCTTAATCAGTAACCACAAAAAACACGGACCTGAAATGAGGTCGAGAACCATCAAATCAAAAACTTGTTCAAAAATCAATAAACCACGGAAAATACGGAGATGCAAGTAATTTTGCATAAATGCTTAATGAAGAGATGGAGTTAAAAGCTTAAAATATTGGAAACAAAGTGGATTAAAGCTGTGAAGAGATACGATCGTTTAATTAACTCAATAATTGTAAAACTCTAATGTGTTGAAAAGTGTGTAATTATATATATATATATATGTTTCATAATTTTGTTGGTTGAATTTTATGTAATAGGCTTAGCTGTTCACTAGAGGATGGATAGCTGTGAAGTTGGGTCTCGTTGATTGGTCGAGCTGGTAAACTATTCCCACGTGCACTTGTTAGTTTGTTTCTTTGCTCAAATGCTCGGAGAACGCGCAGGCTTTATGAAGTAAAAGATAACGTGAATGATCCATAACCTCAAGATAATCTATATAATAATACTGGCGGCGTATTATTATTATTTTGTGAATTCTGTTTTAGTAAATAGGTTTAGAGTAAGTATTTACAAATTAATGTTGATGTTGCGAAAATGTATTTTACCATTAGTTATACTGTATATTCCTTGTGTGCACAATTATATAGATTGTATATATAGTTGTGTCTTGTCGTAGTAAAAGGAAGTATCGTGCCAAACAATGTTTCTCTATACATAAATTTCAATAATATTTTTGTGTAATATACGTGAAACATCCGTAGTTAAAGAAGAAAATAGCCCTATGTACGCAATACGCACGTGTGTACGTTTTTCTTTTTCATACAAAAAATGTAAAACTGATATTAAAGCGACAAAAAGAAATAAAAACATAGTTTTTTAACATTTAGGAAATAAACGAATCTGACCTATTTAAAAGACATTGTGTGCCACGTCACGTCACGCTTGGTTTCTCAAAATACGAGGAGTCCTAAAAGACAAAAATGTATTTATCCAGATAGAATAGTTCGATTACTGTCTGCCCATTACGATTTTAGTGACGGGGATGCAAGGGACCTGTGAGGGTGTATGTGTGTGAGCCGTGAAGCCTTATAAGTGTAGTGAGTGTTGGTATAATAAGCCTAAGTAAAGACGTAATGTGGGATAACCCAGCCTAGAGCCAAGTGCATAAAATTTATCATCGTAGTAAAAATGTCGATTCAATTTTAAATTTAAGTCGTTTCTAAATTAAGCTATTTTCTGTTATATCACCAACATTTTAAATAAAAACAAACCTCTTTAATCAGCGAAGACTCTAAATTAAGAAATCAACAAATAGTTTTCCAGTTCTGTTGTCTATACATTTCATTTTATACTTTCAGTACATAGACTAACAATAATATTAAGATATACTTTTGTTGCTAAGCGACATAACATAAAAGCCATTGTTGGAACTTAACTTCTCTGTATATTAGAAGTTGTTAATCTAACTGATTTTTACCAATAATTATACTGTGAATACACCACGAATTCATTTCATGAATGACCTTAATTTTGATTGGCTCACAAAGGAATTTACCGACGTTTGACTGCCTCGACTGCACTATTCTGCTTTTTTCTTGATCGTGCTTGAATTCGCAAAATTTATTTATTTCAGTTAGCTATGAAATGTGAGGTTAGGGTATACAATAAGGTGAGGGTGGTAGTACTTGCCCCGACATTTTTGACTGGCTATACGCTAGTTCTTTGTAATCCCCACTAGATGTCGGATAAGACTATTTGTTTGTTTATTGTTAAGCAGAGAGCTACACAATGGGCTATCCGTATTGCGCCCACCGCGGGTATCGAAAACAGATTTCTAACGTTATAAACCTTCAGACTTATTGCAGAGTTTCTGCAGAGCTATTTGCTCTCTGTCCACCACGGGAAATCGAACCTCGGATTTTAGCGTTATAAGTCTTTAAGCGTATTACCGTTGACTCGCTGAGGGAAGTCAGTTAAAATAAAACAACCAACTCCACAGTTGAAAAATCATCTAATTGCTTACATAACAGTATATATTTAATTTGAAAACAGAAAAGCTGGGTCCATTTCTCTTAAGAATTATGAAACAATAAAAATAAATAAATGTTCTAGCTTAAATATTACTAGAAGAATATAGGGAGTAAAAACACATTTTAAACTTAATTGACTATTAAAATAGAGCTTGGATAATTGATTTATTTCCACTTAACTTAGGGAGTAAAAACACATTTTAAACTTAATTGACTATTAAAATAGAGCTTGGATAATTGATTTATTTCCACTTAACTTAGGGAGTAAAAACACATTTTAAACTTGATTGAACATTAAAATAGAGCTTGGATAATTGATTTATTTCCACTTAACTTAGGGAGTAAAAAACACATTTTAAACTTAATTGACCGTTAAAATAGAGCTTGGATAATTGATTTATTTCGTCTTAACCTAGATATCGCGATGTTAACAGCATACAAGTTGTTTTATCAGTTGGCTTTTTTTTATTATAAGATTAAGATAGCGTATATTATTCTCTAATTTTCTGATGGTATTATAATAATTTTCATCCTTAATTTATTCTCGTTTTAGCACAATAGATTATATTATTGACTGTTATACCAGTTTCGATGTTACGCGATTCTACTCGATAACCAAGAAGAACAAATATGGGTGAAGAAAGTATCTTATTTGGAGAATGTTCTGTCATTTACTTGAACTACAGAACATCTGTTCCATAATCCAGGGCCTTACAGCCTGAAGTTAGTTGCGCTCTTCCGAAAGTACATGTCACTATAAATCTTTTGTAAACAAGAAAAACAACAAAAAAATTAATGCACTAAGCTGACAGTGTGGTTCCGCTTTACTGGATTATGCTTTCTCAGATATAAATAGTGGATAAGAAAGAGCATTATGGTAATTTCCACAAATGTCAAGAAGAGAATTTATTGTGGCGAATAATGTTTTTAAAACGCATAGAAGCAGTAATATGTTGAATCCAATTTTTAAATCCAACTTTCCGGTTTCCAAGTACAAGTCTTAATCCTTCCTCCTCAAATTATGGTTCTTTTTGTTATTAATACCCTATGCTATCGTTGACGTCTACAGGGGATCTATGTATTTACATATGCGAAGTTGCACTATTTATTGTTTCAAAATAAGCTTTGGTTTTTGCATATTGATGCTTAACATTTTGTTCAATAATATTTAAGATTATAAATCTTTGAACTTACCTCTTAAAAATTACAAGATGAAACAGTATTAAAACTGGAAAAATATACACACGTCGATAACAACTAAAAAAAAAAACCCTCTTCAGTCTTTATAACTGTTACAATTTATCCCGGATTACTAATAATAGCATTGTTGTATCATCGTCTGTCGAAACATGTAGTATGTTCCTCAAAATACAATCATTTCATTAGGCTTATAAATCATTGTTTGTTAATCTAATATTACATTAGCATAATGTGATTCCATACACGAGTATGGATTGTTTTTTTTAGACCAGAAGGTGCGTTTTTTTTGTCTGTTTCTTGATTCTACAACAGCTACGTTATCTTATATTGCTAGTCTGGTTTTGTTGTCGGTGTCCCCATTTTCTTGTGTTTTCTTCAGATAGTTTTTTTCTCTAATATCTTGCAGGATGAAAGTGTTTCTAATGTGACCTCTCTTTAGTCCAGTTGGTCTTTAGTCCACAAAACCAAAGTATTTAGGTAGTATAGATTTAACATGTTGTAGAAAAAGAGTACTTGGTCACTATTTTATCCTTCGGTTCAGTTGAATAGGCTATTAACGTTTGGTCAGCAGTGTCTACTCCTCTTTAGTATTGTTGAGTAGTTTCTTAGCGATTTATCAGTAGTGTCTACTCTCCATTGGTATAGTTGTAATCTCTGACCACTAACGGCTTTTTGGCTGTTGTATTGTTGCCAATATCTGATTGCTCATGCGCAGCACTTAGCAACACAAATATTTTCCTTTCTGTCTCCTGGTAGGTCAGACCTACAACTCTAAAATACAGGATTCGATCCCCCCCGTGGTGGACAGACTGTAGATATCCCATTGGGTAGCTTTGTACTAAAACAAGATGCACACACACACACACACTTCGGACAGTATGAAGGTAGGACAGTACATTTATTGATAGTTGATAACATAGTACATCCTTTTATGGAGCCTTTTTTTTAGATATCAGTAACACTGCATCTTTCTCGTGTTTTATTATTATCGTTAATTGTCTAAATATCACAGGACGAATATGCTCAAGATTTGTTACACGGAAGGTTTAAGATTTCGAGGTGAAAGATTCTTAGAGGGTAAGCTTTAATTAGTCGTTATTATTATTTTTAATTTCATCTAAAGTTACACAAGGACTATTTGTTATAGCCTCATTTCGAACTGATAGACTATAAGGAAGGTAGCTAGACAACATCACCCACCGTCAACTCTCACCGCTTACTCTTGTCAGACCAAATAGTATGATTTGACTGTCATTTTTATAACCCAACCACGGCCCCACAATACGGAGCGTGATTTCTTAATGTTTTATACGATAACGGGACTCGAACCTAGGAACCTCAGATCCTGCAGTCCAGCACGTTAATCACCTTACTGAAGCTTATTGGTTCAATGAAATGATATTTCTTATCCTCCGGTGGCTCAGCGGAAAATCTGAGGGTTTATAACGCAAAGAAATCGGGTTTTGATAATCGTGGTTGGCAGAACACAGATAGCCCATTGTGTAGCTTTGCTCTTAATAACAAATAAACTATAATCTTAACCTGGATTATACGTTACGAATCTGCCCTCTTTCGCTCTTCTTTGAAGCGACATTAAAACACATTAACTTATTATGGTGATTGTTTTTGTTTTTTTCAAGCGATCGTATATGTTCAGAAGACGATCTGTATTTTTGTATTTATGCCAAAAGTGATAAGGCCACCACCCACCGTCCCTGATTATGAACTACAGACCCAATAAGAGGCAGTCAATCAGCTGCACTTTACCGCCTACTGTCCACGCTAAGGAATTAACTGCCACTCTTCTACGCACCCAGAGCTTAAAGTGCGAAGAATACTTTTGCGGTATCGCATGGATTCAAACCCAGCTCACCAGCTTCCTTAGCACAACTACAGAAGTAAGAACACAGTTGATTTACAGAATGATTCCTGTTGCAAACACACGTAAAATCGTAGCTGTTAAAATAGAAGCATAAATTGAAACCTAGAGTGACGAAGATGGAGTAGTGAAGGTAATCATATCGAATCATGAAAGGTTTTGTCTCCTCTAGCGCAGTTCCTTATAAAACCTAAGCCTAATTCAAGATCTTTATTTGTGTGGAGAACCTTTTAGTAACCTTTGAAAAAATTATGTTTAAAATAAAAATATCAAAGATACATACACAAAAGTGTGTGTTTTTCTTATAGCAAAGCCACATCGGGCTATCTTCTGTCTGTTTGTTATGAATTTCGCGCAAAGCTACACGAGGGCTATCTGCGCTAGCCGTCCCTAAGTTAGCAGTGTAAGACTAGAGGGAAGGCAGCTAGTCATCACCACCCACCGCCAACTCTTGAGCTACTCTTTTATCAACGAATAGTGGGATTGACTGTCAAATTATAACGTCCCACGGCTGAAAGGGCGAGCATGTTTGGTGTGATGGGGGGATTCGAACCCGCAGATTGCGAGTCGAGCGCCCTAACCACCTAGACATGCCGGGCCGCTATCTGCTGTGTCCATCGAGGGGAATCGAACCACTGATTTTAGCGTTGTAAATACAGAAACTTACCGTTGTCTCAGAGGGGGACACACATTCAAAAGTAAAAACTGCTATAGGCTTGATAACACAAGAAACTGAAGTAGGCCTAAACAGGCCTTATTAGTTTGTTTCGAATATTCACGAAAAGCTTCAAAGGTGTTGTCTTGGAATATAAAATAAAAGTTGTTGTAATTGTGTTGCAAGAGTCAATGTAATAATGAAGAATTAATCGTATTGGTCTACTTTGCTGTCAAAGCTGTGAATCGTAACAATGTAAAACGAAACGTCTGTACGTAATGTTGATGTAGTTTTATACTGGAATTTTCAGTAAATATTAAGTATGACAAAGTTTTTTTGTTTTTCAAACCCTAATTTATTTCATGGCTAAGTTATGGTCCTTTTATGTGTTTGATAAATCGTATTTTCAGATTTTTGTTAGTTTCACCAACATGTGTGTGTACATATATATATATATAAGTTAAGAATTTTTACAGTTAATCTGATGGATAGATTCGTTTGTGTAATCTTCATTACTGTAATGTTTGTTTAATAAATTTTTTTTAAAATATCTGCTCAGGCTATTTTCAGATTTTTGTTAGTTTCACCAACATGTGTGTGTACATATATATATATAAGTTAAGAATTTTTACAGTTAATCTGATGGATAGATTCGTTTGTGTAATCTTCATTACTGTAATGTTTGTTTAATAAATTTTTTTTTTAAATATCTGCTCAGGCTATTTTCAACTGTTCGATGAAAGTTGACGATTTTTCAAAAGTTTAAATAAAGTGAACCACTAACAAACAACAGTCACTGTTACAGGCCTTTGTTCCGTAACAAGTAACAGTCATTGGTACAGGCCTTTTCGAAAGCAGAACCTTAGTAATAATTGTTAAATATAATTAAAGTATTGAATCGTAGTGACGACTGTTATTTATTAATGGAACAAAAACCTGTAACAATGACTTATTTGCTAATGGATCAAAGGCCTGTAACAATGACTGTTATTTTTTAATGGAGCAAAGACCTGTAACAATGACGTTATTTGTTAATGGAACAAAGGCCTGTAGCAATGACTGTTATTTGTTAATGGAACAAAGGCCTGTAACAATGACTGTTATTTGTTAATAGAACAAAGGCATGTAGCAATGACTGTTATTTGTTAATGGAACAAAGGCATGTAGCAATGACTGTTATTTGTTATTGGAACAAAGGCATGTAGCAATGACCGTTATTTGTTAATAGAACAAAGGCCTGTAGCAATGACTGTTATTTGTTAATAGAACAAAGGCCTGTAGCAATGACTGTTATTTGTTAATAGAACTTAAAAAATAACAATCACTGTTGCAGGTCTTTTACCCATTAACAATAACAGTCATTATTCCGGTTCTGTAACCCATTAATAATTACTGCTAGATGCCCTGGCTCCTTTTAAAAAATAACAAATATTGTTACGGTCTCGTATTCCACTAAGAAAAACACGCTTTGCTACAGGTTTTGTTGAAAAATAATAGTCATTATTGTGGTTCTCTGCTACACTAACAAGTAACAGTCATTGCTATGGTTCTCTGCTATACTAACAAGTAACAGCCATTGCTATGGTTCTCTGCTACACTAACAAGTAACAGTCATTGCTATGGTTCTCTGCTACACTAACAAGTAACAGCCATTGCTATGGTTCTCTGCTACACTA
>NW_013673869.1:26599-27396 GCF_000517525.1 Limulus polyphemus
TCTTTTTATCACTATTTTACCTTTGCTTTATCAGAATTTTTAATTACAGTTATCAATGATGTTACATTAAAAACGGTTTCACTGAAAGTGATGTACTTAAAAAGTTTGAAAATGGACGTTATCATTTTGATGAATTGTGGACACATTCATTCGGCTCTTTATAATATAGTAATTTGTAAATAATCGGCAGTGAAAAACAAAATTGTTTCTTAAAATATGTTTTTACTTATTTGGCAATCCTAGCGTAGTTTATCTCGTAAGGGTGGAGAGAAACCTCGGATATGTGGGGAGGGAGATTAGAATGGAATAACTAATCACAAGAACACTTTAAATCTCGACATATTCCGTTTTTAGAAGTTCTGGTTCCAAATTGTATTTATTTATATGTGTATGTAATTGTGTTGAATGAAAATTTTATAAATACCTGTTATCAGAGATGGGATTTGAATCACCTTTAATCTATGTTATCAGAGATGGGATTTGAACAACCTTTAATCTATGTTATCAGAGACGGGACTTGAATCACCTTTAATATATGTTATCAGAGATGGGACTTGAACAACCTTTAATCTATGTTATCAGAGACGGGATTAGAACCACCTTTAATCTATGTTATCAGAGGTGGGATTTGAACCACCTCTAATCTATGATATCAGAAATGGAATTATGACAACCTTTAATCTATGTTATCAGGGGTGGGATCTGAACCACCTCTAATCTATGATATCAGAGATGGAATTATGACAACCTTTAATCTATGTTATCAGGGGTGGGATCTGAACCACCTCTAATCTATG
>NW_013673869.1:27854-31630 GCF_000517525.1 Limulus polyphemus
GTCAGAGATGGGATTTGAACAACCTTTAATATATGTTATCAGAGGTGGGATTTGAACCACCTTTAATATATGTTGTCAGAGATGGGATTTGAACAACCTTTAATCTATGTTATCAGAGATGGGATTTGAATCACCTTTAATATATGTTATCAGAGGTGGGATTTGAACCACCTTTAATCTATGTTATCAGAGGTGGGATTTGAACCACCTCTAATCTATGATATCAGAAATGGAATTATGACAACCTTTAATCTATGTTATCAGGGGTGGGATCTGAACCACCTCTAATCTATGATATCAGAGACGGGATTTGAACAATCTTTAATCTATGTTATCAGAGGTGGGATTTGAACCACCTCTAATCTATGATATCAGAAATGGAATTATGACAACCTTTAATCTATGTTATCAGGGGTGGGAGTTGAACCACCTCTAATCTATGATATCAGAGATGGGATTTGAACCACCTCTAATCTATGTTATCAGAGGTAGGATTTGAACCACCTTTAATCTATGTTATCAGAGATGGGATTTGAACAACCTTTAATCTATGTTATCAGAGATGGGATTTGAACAACCTTTAATCTATGTTATCAGAGATGGGATTTGAACAACCTTTAATCTATGTTATCAGAGATGGGATTATGATGACCTTCATTCTCTGTTATCAGAGTTGTGGCTTGAAACTACTTTATTTTGTTGCAAGGAAAGGAAGTCCACTTATACTTCAAATAAAAATCCAGAGACATATAGCTTTGCGAATGGACTATTTTATTTTTGAACTTTATAACAACCCTCTCCCTGCACCTCCTCTACCCACACACTTTCAGACTACCGGATACAAAATCTCCTCAAATTACTTTAAAACTTTTAGCTGGAGGCTGCACATACTTTAAACTTCTCATTAAAGAGATTTTTACTTATTTAACAAAAAATCTCCCTAGCTTGAAGCACAACTGAACTTTGTTGAATTAAGCTTGTTTTAATTAGTCCTTTCTCATCAGCTATATAAATACTTTTACTATTTCATGTCAAGTTTTACTCGTTTGTTTTTATCTTATAATCCCCCTCTACTTATAATTATTTATCGTAATACATAAGATTTTGTTTAAAGTTTGAGTTATTAATCGTGATTATAGTTTTTTTTGTTTATTGTAGTAATCTGCTGAAGATGGAATGTGTATAACCCGAAACGTCCAATAAATGTGGTTGTGTTTTTCATCACCAGAATCAAATACGAAATGAACTGGTTTCGTGCTTCAGCTGTAATAACATAGATTGAAATTCGTGAAATACCTGTTTTTGATAATACAAAAATGAACTGGTTTAGTGCTTCAGCTGTAATAACATAGATTGAAATTCGTGAACTACCTGTTTTTGATAGCACAAAGATGAACTGGTTTCGTGCTTCAACTGTAATAACATAGATTGAAATTCGTGAACTACCTGTTTTTGATAATACAAAAATGAACTGGTTTCGTGCTTAAATAAATTAAATAAAAAGTCCAGAAACACAGTTTTCTGAGTTTTTTAACAGCGTTTCGACCACTCCTGTGGTCACCATCAAGTAAACTATATGAGATATTTCAAAGTTGCTCGAGAATTTTGTTCCAATTTAGAAATCGTACAGGGCGACACCTGTGTTTGGATTTAAATTAGGTTTTAGTTCATGAATAATTAATTATTCTTCTTTTTCTATCAATGTTGTTATCATTACATCGTATTTTAAAGTAGCTAATATTGATTGGATATTGATTCGTTGTGTTATTAAATGTGTTATGGGAATTATTATATTATTTGATCCTAATATTTATGTTGGGTCCCGTTTCGCTGTGTAAATACTATCCCATCAATCGAATTGATATTTGAAGTTGTCATATTAAAGCTTCCTTAAATGATCCTTTGTTGTAATACTCGGTTTTTAAAATAAAGATAAGTTTACTGGTTACATTGAGTTGTGATTCAAGTTTGGAAAATTTCATTTAATGAGTAGACTTTCATTATTTAATGATAAGCTCCGAGTCTGTGCAGTCCCTAACTAAAACTTTAAAAGTCAGTTGAGGAGATTTTGTGTCCAGTAGTTTAACTGTGTGTGGGTAGAAGAGGTGCAGGGAGGTGATAAAGGGTGTTGAAAGACTCTATTCCGACCCCACTTCGTTCATTTCCTCATTAACGTGTGATAAGCGTAAAGTTATCTACATCGGTAGGCCCGGCATGGCCAGGTGGTTAGGGGGTGCTCGACTCGGAATCTGAGGGTCGTGGGTTCGAATCCCCGTCCCACCAAACATGCTCGCCCTTTCGGCCGTGCGGGCGTTATAATGTGACGGCCAATCTCACTATTCGTTGGTAAAAGAGTAGCCCAAGAATTGTCGGTGGGTGGTGATGACTAGCTGCCTTCCCTCTAGTCTTACACTGCTAAATTAGGGACGGCTAGCGCAGACAGCTTTGCGCGAAATTCAAAAACAAAAAAACAAAATCTACATCGGCAAAACTAAACGCCATTTAATTTTACATATCCATGAAGTCCCGGGGATTTCCTATAGAACCGGGGACAGCACAAAATAAAGTAGTTTTAAGCCTCATCTCTGATAAGACAGACATCTTTATAAATCTTGATGCTAACGGTTTTTTTACGTCTACTTTACCGCCAGAAAACTTACACTGGCCGCTACTCTCCACGGTTTCTCTTCTTCTAAATACAAACGTAACTTGATCACTTTTTTACTTAGTAGAGCTTTTAACGTTCGTTTTTCTTATCCTTCTGTACAGAATGAAATAAAATCTTTACATCTTTCTCTTCAGAAAAATGGATACCTAAAGCCCTTTCTTGATACCGTCATCCGTGCCTTTCTGAATGGCAAACTCGATCCCTCTTAGCAGTACCAAAATAATGATTGTACCCAAATCCCCCCGTCTTCCTCACTTAGGTAAACAGAGCAAAATTCTTAAAAATTAACCCGCTGTGAGTCATCTTAAAATCAACATACGTGAAAAACTTTTGGGATAACAGAATGAAGTTCGTTCACACCCCTAGTTAGGAGTTGAGGCTTGAAACTATTTTGTGCTGTCCAACTAGGGGTGTGTCCGAACTTCATTCTGTTATCAGAGTTGAGGCTAGAAACTACTTTATTTTGTGCTGTCCGATAACAGAATGAAGTTCGTTCACACCCCTAGTTCGCTAAAACAAGCGCATTAAAATCGTTAAGTCAGAGTTCTTGTTTCACATCATTAGCTGATGTAACATTTTTAAAATAATAATTTACCATTTCAATGTGTTGTTGCATCCCCATCCATTTCACTGATAAAGAGTTTAATAAAACATTATTATTACTAAAGGTTCTAGGAATCGTTAATAACGTAGGGTCGCTGTAAATGTGGTTTCTAGGGTACTAGGCAAAGACCCCGCGCCAAGAAAAAGTTTGGAAACCAAAGCTTAAGAACAAATGGTTGTTGAGAATATTCGTGAATCCTTTGATTTTAGCTAGACATCTACCTTGTGTGCCCAAACTTTTGAACAGCGTATACTAACAACATATAATATATAATAATAACGTGTAATCTTTGTTGAGGATGTGAGCAACAATAGTATCGAATATATTAACGACGAAACTCTGTATAGTTGATGTTTCTTTTTCAAAAACATTTATCTAGATAAATTTATTAAAATATGTCACTAAACCCGAACTCTTATAAGACAATGAAGTTCGTTCACACCCCTAGTTTGACAGCACAAAATAAAGTAGTTTCAAGCCTTAACTCTAGCGTAGTTTCTCTAA
>NW_013673870.1:0-1425 GCF_000517525.1 Limulus polyphemus
GTCTCCCTACTCAGTTTTGTAAAAAGGTCATTCTACTCAGTTTTGTAAAGAGGTCATTCTACAAAGTTTTATAATGAAGTCGTTCTGCTTAGTTTTGTAATGAAGTCATTCTACTCAGTTTTGTAATGAAGTCTCCCTACTCAGTTTTGTAAAAAGGTCATTCTACTCAGTTTTGTAAAGAGGTCATTCTACACAGTTTTGTAATGAGGTCATTCTACCCAATTTTGTATTGAGGTCATTCTACTCAGTTTTATAATGAGGTCATTCTACTCAATTTTGTATTGAGGTCATTCTACTCAGTTTCGTAAAAAGGTCATTCTACATAGTTTTGTAATTGAGATCATTCTACACAGTTTTGTAAAAAGGTCATTCTACATAGATTTGTAATGATGTCATTCTACTCAATTTTGTATGGAGGTCATTCTACACAAATTTGTAATGAGGTCATTCTACTCAATTTTGTATTGAGGTCATTCTACTCAGTTTTGTAAAAAGGTCATTCTACATAGTTTTGTAATGAGGTCATTCTACTCAATTTTGTATTGAGGTCATTCTACACAGTTTTGTAATGAGGTCATTCTACTCGGTTTTATAATAGTACCAAACTGGTATTTCCCTGAGCGTTTAACATATTTATTACTGTAAACATTTAGGTGGTTTCGTCACGTTAGTCATAAAATCGAACCTGCTTGATTTCCAAGTAATTTCATATAAGGCTTTTTTTATATATCAATATACTACGCTATGCGTTTAAGATTAGTCGCGTAGGTGGCGGGTGCTGCTAACTTGTCGCCATTTTTGGTTAGTAGTTCTAAACTATGGAGTTTGCGCCCAGGGATTCTGACCGTGTTGCCTATGGGTTGAACGTAGCGCATATCAAACATGTTTTAAATTTGACATATTTTCGGTGCTTCTAAAGTGACTTGGAAATCAAACATTGTTAGCTTTGTAAGGAAGAATGTATATATAATGCTATGATTTGTTAAGATAACATATCATAACTTTTATGTACAACCAGTTTTGTCTGAATAAAGCCAGGACGACTATGCGCAGATAGCACTTTGTGTAGTTTTGCGCAAACGTCCTAAAACAATAACAATCAACCCGGAATGGAGCTATTCTTGACCGGAAATGACATCATGTTTACTGATAGGTAATATCTCAAGTTTTATATTGTTACGACAGTGGAAGTCACGTGACGCTGCTGGCGCGTTGGCACTGGTAGCGTGCATGATGAGTTTCTCGAATGATCGGGAAGTCCGAGTGTGTTCGAGGTTCCCTCTTCGTTAATATATAAGCCTGGCAGAAGAAAGCCAGCAAGGATGAATGAAGAGAAAGCAGTAGTTACTTTGAGTTCCGTGTAATTTATCATTCTGTTAGTTTCGAGCTAGGGAGCCGTAAAGTGTGTGTTTTGCACTCGTCGAA
>NW_013673870.1:1446-2378 GCF_000517525.1 Limulus polyphemus
TAGAAACGTACTGATTGTGGAACTACTGTGTACTAAAAGTTTGTATTGAGAAAGAATAAACTGGTTTAATCAAGAAAGGACTTGTATCGCTGAAGATCCTCGGTTTAATTTCTACCGGAAACAAACAAACAAGCAGATACGCAACAATATCAATCACCTACTGCTGTTTATGACGGATATTCCATGAGGAAATGATGTCTTAACAGTTACATATTTTTTATGTAATTAGAAAAAAAGAGTTTTTTGTTGTAACTTGTGAAATATTTCTCTACATGGTCTGAAGTCTTACAAGATTTTTAAGTTACGTTATTGAAATACATTCCCCCAGTGTAATGATCCTGCAAAAATATTCATCAAAAACTAAATTCATCTAAAATTCGACTAGTTTATCAACTGAGTTCTCAATTAAACGGTTCAAATCTTTGGATGTAGCTCAGGTTTCGGTTAGCAAAATTAGAATTATGTAGTTAGTCTTACCTAGAGTTTTAACTATTTAATATTGTTTAGCTATTGATATAAATATAACGTAATATTGTTTAGCTGTTGATAGAAATATAATATAATATTGTTTAGCTATTGATATAAATATGATATAATATTGTTTAGCTATTGATATAAATATAATATAATATTATTTAGCTGTTGTTACAAATATAATATAATATTGTTTAGCTATTGATAAAAATATAATATAATATTGTTTAGCTATTGATATAAATATGACAATAATATTGTTTAGCTATTGATATAAATATAATATAATATTGTTTAGCCATTGTTACAAATATAATATAATATTGTTTAGCTATTGATATAAATATAATATTGTTTAGCTATTGATATAAATATGATATAATATTGTTTAGTTATTGATATAAATATAATATTGTTTAGCTATTGATATAAATATGATATAATATTGTTTAGTTATT
>NW_013673870.1:3300-12684 GCF_000517525.1 Limulus polyphemus
TATTGATATAAATATAATATAATATTGTTTAGCTATTGATATAAATATGATATAATATTGTTTAGCTATTGATATAAATATAATATAATATTGTTTAGCTATTGATATAAATATGATATAATATTGTTTAGCTACTGTTACAAATATAATGTAATATTGTTTAGCTATTGCTATAAATATGATATAATATTGTTTAGCTATTGTTACAAATATAATGTAATATTGTTTAGCTATTGATATAAATATGATATAATATTGTTTAGCTATTGATATAAATATAATATTGTTTAGCTATTGCTATAAATATAATATAATATTGTTTAGCTATTGATATAAATATAATATTGTTTAGCTGTTGATATAAATATAATATTCTTTGGTAAACACATTAATTATTAATAATAATGAAATATAATTCTTCTTCTAGTGAGTTCTTCTTGATGAATTATTTATTTTCTTCCCCTACGCTCATTAAGACGATTTTTTTTCAGAAGTTATAGTTTTCTTTGAATTTTCTGTCATGATTTTTCTGTAACAATTACAGTCATTACATACTTTAAAAATAAGTATGTTTCTATTAACGACATCTCGTTTTCTCAATAAATGAATTAATATTATAAACATTTATTAATTCAAACACATTATATTGATTTGCCATTAGGGAGTTCTAAATAAAACATTCTCTTTAAGGGGAAATTAATTCACTTTAATCTTCAACCGTAAATTTATGTGTACTTAAGGACAAAAACGTGAAAAATGTGAATTTCAATCAGTTTTAAAAAGTATCCATCTTGTTCTTCTGCGGTAACCCTAAATTAAAGCAGCAGTGATTATAAATAGCTATAATTATTATACAAGTGTTTGTCTTACAAATGTATCTAATATATATATGTGGAATTGTATATCTTTTAGACACAATAAAATACATAAGTAGTATTTTCTCGTAAAATAACAAACTTTTTGGAAGAACGTGATGGTTGAATGGTGTAGCCACATGTGTGTTTGACTCGCAGTCTGTAGGTTACGGGTTCGAATATCATAACCGGTTGAACATGCTCGCTCTTTCAGTCGTGTGAATGATATAATGTGACGGCCAATCACATTCTTCGTTGGTGAAAGAGTAACCCAAGAGTTGGCGGTGGGTGGTGTTAACTAGCTGCCTTCCCTATAGTCTATCAGAATAAGGGACGGCTAGCTCAAAACAAACCAAATGTATGCTTACGTGTAAAACGTTTATAAAAATGACAGTTTGGTCTTTGAAGGTAATGATAAAACCAGTTACTACCAGGTATATGTGGATTGTTTTACACCTTGTCTACAAATAAAGGTTAAAATCATTTGTTTTGTTTGTCCAAAAACTGGCCATTCGCGAGATACTCACAGAGATCAGACACTTTTATTTAATAATTAAGAGCGCAAGTAAAGAATGACTAGTACAGTTCTTAGAATTTAGGTATTTTAAAGGTCAAGAGGTTAGACATGTCACTAAACTTGTAATTATGACGGGATCAAACGCTCAACTTAAAGAAATTGTAAGAGACTGTTGGATTTAATGAGAAGGCAAATAATTAACACCACACACCGCCAACTCTCGGCTACTCTTTTCACACCAAAAAAAAGGGATTTGACCTTCACTCTTATGACGCACCCACGGCCTCAAATAAGCATATGTTTTCATGCTGTAACAGGACACGAACCCTATAATTGATAAAATCAGGCACGCTAACCAAAGGGATACTGTCTTCCTTTCAGGGAAATAAAATAATTTTGGTGTCAAAGGTGCATGCTAGGGAACTTACAAGTGCATGGAATCATTATAACTTGTTGATATTTGATTTATATATTTCGTGGAAATATTATACATCTGACAAGGAAGTTACTGAAAAATATGACATTCACGGTTCTTGAAAGTTAATTACGTCTCTGGTAAAACATACAGCCTAATTAGGACTTTTTCTTTATAAGACATTTTCATTTCAAAAATCAGTAGGAATGAAATTCAAATTAACACTTAAGGATGTTTAAGCCTTTTTATATCGAAGAGAAACATGTTACTAGTGTTAAAAAGTTTATGTTCATAAAATAAAAAATGACTCGATTACGGAGTCGCTAGATATTCAGTACAGAACATAATTATTTGTGACATTATCACACTCTTTGTAACATCAAATCAAAATTTTCGCACGTCTTCGACGCTCACTTCAGTCACTCAAAAAGAATCTATATTCGTAATTAGCAGACCAAGGTGTATTGGAGAACGTGTAGAGTTGCTAGGTAACCACTCAGCCGTGATCTCTTAACTGCACGTGCCACTTCCCTACGACAGCTCTCTAGTGTGAGAACATCGACATAAGGTTTAAAAACGAGAAGCCACGTGAGAAACGTATACCTTCTAAGATACCATAAGTAGCTAAATTCAAAACCGTAATAATTAGACTGCTTTAAACATCATATATATATTTCACTACAAGCAAAGTGTGTCTTTAAATCTTCGCATTAAAAACACAATTTTGTCACTCTTTCAATCAGCATCGACGTTCGTTCTGTGTAAACCAAGTAAATAACCTGTAAACAGTTCATCTATCTATCATGTCTATGGACAGTCAGGGTCAAAAATATACATGTATCCGTAAAGGAACTAATATTGTACACCATCATGGTTTTTCATTCTGTTTAAATAAGCTTCTGACAACATAAAAATTAGCAATACAATATCAGCAATTTTTATAATAACCAAGTTATGACTTTAATGATGGCGACGCTTCAACCGATAGTATCGAGTCATGACTGGTTTTGAAAAAAGGTGTAAAAGTTGTTGCTAATGTATTTTTATATTAGAATATTCAGTTAAGTTGGTTCCTTACTAAATATTAACAATACGTTAATAGTCTCATTTTGAGTTTACTTACTGATTAAGTACATTTTATTACAAGTTACAACTTTGACAGTAAGGAGACTATATTTAGAACAAGTATGACGTTTCGATTACGGGTTTGATCATTCTCTTCTGTGCTTGAGAAGACCGAAATGTTGTACCTGTTCTAAAAAATAATTTGTCTTATTTTCTAATAAGAAAGTATCAATACGTTGCCCAGAGAACAATATAACTTTTATTTAATGTTTTAGATGCTACTGTTAAAGAAATAACTGAATTATTGTTTTTCATGTTACGTCCATGATCCGACGATATGTTATAATATTTCTGTATGCTTACATGAACTACTCTCTGTATATCTTGTGTCAGTAACTGAGTCACGTGAGTTATAAACTGAAAGAAATTTAAGAATGGATATTTGTTATAAGATAATCAATCACCCACAAATTACTTGACAAATGATGAAATGGAAATCTTGTGTTTAAACGGTTCACTACATGTTACCTGTATGTTATCCAAATACATCTCGTCTGTTAAACATTTAAACGGTTCACTATATGTTACCTGTATGTTATCCAAATACATCTCGTCTGTTAAACATTTAAACGGTTCACTAAATGTTACCTGTATGTTATCCAAATACATCTCGTCTGTTAAAAATTTAAACGGTTCACTACATGTTACCTGTATGTTATCCAAATACATCTCGTCTGTTAAACATTTAAACGGTTCACTATATGTTACCTGTATGTTATCCAAGTACATCTCGTCTGTTAAACATTTAAACGGTTCAGTAGCTGTTACTCGTATGTTATCCAACTACATCTCGCCTGCTTAACATTTAAACGGTTCAGTAGCTATTACCTGTATGTTATCCAAATATATTTCGTCTATTAAACATTTAAACGGTTCACTACATGTTACCTGTACGTTATCCAAATACATCTCGACTGGTAAACATTTAAACGGTTCACTATATGTTACCTGTATGTTATCCAAATACATCTCGTCTATTAAACATTTAAACGGTTCGCTACATCTTACCTGTACGTTATCCAAATACATCTCGTCTGTTAAACATTTAAACGGTTCATTATATGTTACCTGTATGTTATCCAAATACATCTCGTCTGTTAAACATTTAAACGGTTCACTATATGTTACTTGTATGTTATCCAAATACATCTCGTTTGTTAAACATTTAAACGGTTCAGTAGCTATTACCTGTATGTTATCGAAATACATCTCGTCTATTAAACATTTAAACGGTTCACTATATGTTACCTGTACGTTATCCAAATACATCTCGTCTGTTAAACATTTAAATGGTTCATTATATGTTACCTGTATGTTATCCAAATACATCTCGTCTCTTAAACATTTAAACGGTTCACTATATGTTACCTGTATGTTATCCAAATACATCTCGTCTGTTAAACATATAAACGTTCCGCTAGATATTACCTGTATTTTATCCATATACATCTCATCTATTAAACATTTAAAAGGTCTACTAGATATTACTCATATGTTATCCAAATACATCTACTCTGTTAAACAGTTAAACGGTTCAGTAGATATTATCTGTATGTTATCCAAATACATCTCGTCTGTTAAACATTTAAACGGTCCCCTAGATATTAATTGTATGCTATCCAAATACAACTCGCCTGTTAAACATTTAAACGCTCCACTATATGTTACCTGTATGTTATTCAAATACATTTCTACTGTTAAACATTTAAACGGTTCACTATATGTTACTTGTATGCTATCCAAATACATCTCGTCTGTTAAACATTTAAACAGTTCACTACATATTAGCTGTATGTTATCCAAATACATCTCGACTGTTAAACATTTAAACGGTTCATTAGATATTACCTGTATGTTATCCAAATACATCTCGCCTGTTAAACATTTATACGGTTCACTGGATATTACCTGTATGTTATCCTAATACATATCGTCTGTTAAACATTTAAACGGTTCATTAGATATTACCTGTATGTTATCCAAATATATCTCGCCTGTTAAACATTTAAACGGTTCACTACATGTTACCTGTATGTTATCCAAATACATCTCGTCTGTTAAACATTTAAACGATCTACTAGATATTACCTGTATGTTATCCAAATACATCTCGTCTTTTAAACATTTAAACCGTTCATTAGATATTACCTGTATGTTATCCAAAAATATCTCGTCTATTAAACATTTAAACGGTTCACTAGATATTAGCTGTATGTTATCCAAATACATGTCGCCTGTTAAACATTCAAACAGTCCACTAGATATTACCTGTATGTTATCCAAATACATTTCGTCTGTTAAGCATTTAAACGGTTCACTAGATATTAGCTGTATGTTATCCAAATACAACTCGTCTTTTAAACATTTAAACGGTCTACTAGATATTACCTGTATGGTATCCAAATACATCTCGCCTGTTAAACATTTAAACCGTCCACTAGATATTGCCTGTATGTTATCCAAATACACTTCGTCTGTTAAACATTTAAATGGTGTACTAGATATTACCGTATGTTATCCAAATACATCTCGTCTTTTAAACATTTAAACGGTTTACTAGATATTACCGTATGTTATCCAAATACATCTCGTCTTTTAAACATTTAAACGGTTTACTAGATATTACCTGTATGTTATCCAAATACATCTAGTCTGTTAAACATTTAAACGGTTCACTATATGTTACCTGTATGTTATGCAAATACATCTCGTCTGTTAAACATCTAAACGGTTCACTATATGTTACCTGTATGTTATCCAAATACATCTCGTGAGTTAAACATTTAAACGGTTCACTACATGTTACCTGTATGTTATCCAAATATATGTCTTTTGTTAAACATTTAAACGGTTCACTACATGTTATCCAAATACATCTCGCCTGTTAAGCATTTAAAAGGTTCAGTAGGAATTACCTGTATGTTATCCAAATACATCTCACCTGTTAATCATTTAAACGGTTCAGTAGCTATTACCTGTATGTTATTCAAATACATCTCGTCTGTTAAACATTTAAATGGTTCACTATATGTTACCTGTATGTTATCCAATTTTATTTCGTCTGTTAAGCATTTAAACGGTTAACTAGATATTAGCTGTATGTTATCGTCTGTTAAGCAAAATGGTTAACTAGATATTAGCTGTATGTTATCCAAATACATCTCGCCTGTTAAACATTTAAACCTTCCACTATATTAGCTGTATGTTATCCAAATACAACTCGTCTTTTAAACATTTAAACGGTCTACTAGATATTACCTGTATGGTATCCAAATACATCTCGCCTGTTAAACATTTAAACCGTCCACTAGATATTACCTGTATGTTATCCAAATACACTTCGTCTGTTAAACATTTAATGGGTGTACTAGATATTACCATATGTTATCCAAACACATCTTGTCTTTTAAACATTTATACGGTTTACTAGATATTACCGTATGTTATCCAAATACATCTCGTCTTTTAAACATTTAAACGGTTTACTAGATATTACCTGTATGTTATCCAAATACATCTAGTCTGTTAAACATTTAAACGGTTCACTATATGTTACCTGTATGTTATGCAAATACATCTCGTCTGTTAAACATAACATACAGGTAATAGTTACTGAACCGTTTGAATGTTTAACAGACGAGATATATTTGGATAACATACAGGTAACATGTAGTGAACCGTTTAAACCCGAATACATCTCGTCTGTTAAACATCTAAACGGTTCACTATATGTTACCTGTATGTTATCCAAATACATCTCGTCTGTTAAACATTTAAACGGTTCACTACATGTTACCTGTATGCTATCCAAATATATGTCTTTTGTTAAACATTTAAACGGTTCACTACATGTTATCCAAATACATCTCGTCTTTTAAACATTTAATCTGTTTAGTAGATATTACCGTATGTTATCCAAATACATCTCGTCTTTTAAACATTTAAACGGTTTACTAGATATTACCTTATGTTATCCAAATACATCTCGTCTTTTAAACATTTAAACTGTTTACTAGATATTACTTGTATTTTATCCAAATACATCTCGTCTTTTAAACATTTAAACGGTTTACTAGATATTACCGTATGTTACCAAATACATCTCGTCTGTTAAACATTTAAACGGTCTACTAGATATTACCTGTATGTTATCCAAATGCATCTCGTCTTTTAAACATTTAAACCGTTCACTAGATATTACCTGTATGTTATCCAAATGCATCTCGTCTTTTAAACATTTAAACGGTTCACTAGATATTAGCTGTATGTTATCCAAATACATTTCGTCTGTTAAACATTTAAACGGTGTACTAGATATTACTCGTATGTTATCCAAATACATCTCGTCTGTTAAACATTTAAACGGTCTACTAGATATTACCTGTGTGTTATCCAAGTGCATCTCGTCTTTTTAACATTTAGACTATTCACTAGATATTACCTGTATGTTATCCAAATGCATCTCGTCTTTTAAACATTTAAACGGTCTACTAGATATTACCTGTATGTTATCCAAATGCATCTCGTCTTTTAAACATTTAAACCGTTCACTAGATATTACCTGTATGTTATCCAAATGCATCTCGTCTTTTAAACATTTAAATTGTTTACTAGATATTACCTGTATGTTATCCAAATACATCTCGTCTTTTAAACATTTAAACGGTTTACTAGATATTACCGTATGTTATCCAAATACTTCTCGTCTGTTAAACATTTAAAAGGTCTACTAGATATTACCTGTATGTTATCCAAATGCATCTCGTCTTTTAAACATTTAAACCGTTCACTAGATATTACCTGTATGTTATCCAAATGCATCTCGTCTTTTAAACATTTAAACGATTCACTAGATATTAGCTGTATGTTATCCAAATACATTTCGTCTGTTAAACATTTAAACAGTGTAATAGATATTACTCGTATGTTATCCAAATACATCTCGTCTGTTAAACATTTAAACGGTTCTGTAGCTATTAGCTGTATGTTTTCCAAATACATTTCGTCTGTTAAACATTTAAATGGTGTACTAGATATTACTCGTTTGTTATCCAAATACATCTCGTCTGTTAAACATTTAAACGGTTCTGTAGCTATTACCTGTATGTTATCCAAATACATCTCGTCTGTTGAACATTTAAACGGTTCACTATATGTTACCTGTATGTTATGCAAATACATCTCGTCTCTTAAACATTTAAACGTTTCACTACATGTTACCTGTATGTTATCCAAATATATCTCGTCTGATAAACATTTAAACGGTTCACTATATGTTACCTGTATGTTATCCAAATACATCTCGTCTGTTAAACCTTTAAACGGTTCAGTATATGTTACCTGTATGTTATCCAAATACATTTCGTCTGTAAAGCATTTAAACGGTTCACTAGATATTAGCTGTATGTTATCCAAATACATCTCGTCTCTTAAACATTTAAACGGTGTACTAGATATTACCTGTATGTTATCGAAATACATCTCGTCTTTTAAACATTTAAACCGTCCACTAGATATTACCTGTATGTTATCCAAATACACTTCGTCTGTAAAACATTTAAACGGTGTAGTAGATATTACCGTATGTTATCCAAATACATCTCGTCTGTTAAACATTTAAACGGTTCATTATATGTTACCTGTATGTTATCCAAATACATCTCGTCTGTTAAACATTTAAACGGTTCACTATATGTTAATTGTATGTTATCCAAATACATCTCGTCTGTTAAACATTTAAACGGTTCACTATATGTTACTTGTATGTTATCCAAATACATCTCGTCTGTTAAACATTTAAACGGTTCAGTAGCTATTACCTGTATGTTATCGATATAGATCTCGTCTATTAAACATTTAAACGGTTCACTACATGTTACCTGTACGTTATCGAAATACATCTCGTCTGTTAAACATTTAAACGGTTCACTATATGTTACCTGTATGTTATCCAAATACATCTCGTCTGTTAAAGATTTAAACGGTTCACTGTATGTTACGTGTATGTTATCCAAATACATCTTGCCTGTTAAACATTTAAACGGTTCACTATATGTTACTTGTATGTTATCCAATTACATTTCGTCTGTTAAACATATAAACGGTCTACTAGATATTACCTGTATGTTATCCAAATATATCTCGTCTGTTAAACATTTAAACGGTCTACTAGATATTTCTCGAATGTTATCCAAATATATCTCGTCTATTAAACATTTAAACGGTTCATTATATGTTACCTGTATGTTATCCAAATACATCTCGTCTGTTAAACATTTAAACGGTTCACTATATGTTACCTGTATGTTGTCCAAATACATCTCGTCTGTTAAACATTTAAACGGTCCCCTAGATATTATCTGTATGTTATCCAGATACTTCTCGTCTGTTAAACATTTAAACGGTTCAGTAGCTATTACCTGTATGTTATCCAGATACTTCTCGTCTGTTAAACATTTAAACGGTTCAGTAGC